>NW_026974712.1:0-59415 GCF_015220805.1 Pogoniulus pusillus | reverse complement strand
TGCCAACTGCTGTCCCCAGTGTGTCCCAGTTCCTGGATGCCCTCAGTGCCCCCTTGCCCATCCTGTGCCACTGCTGTCCCCAGTGTGCCCCCTGTACCCCCAGTGCCCACTGTGCCCCCTGTACCCCCTGGTACCCCAAGTGCCCACTGTGTCCCCTGTACCCCCAGTGCCCACTGTGCCCCCTGTACCCCCTGGTACCCCAAGTGCCCCCCGTGCCCCCTGTGCCCCCTGTGCCCTCAGTGACCCCTGATACCCCCAATGTCCCCAGTACCCCCTGGTACCCTTAGTGCCCCCTGGTACACCTTGTACCCCCTGGTCCCCCCAGTGCCCCCTGTACCCCCAGTGCCCCCTGTACCCCCTGGTACCCTTAGTGCCCCCTGTACACCCAGTACCCCCAGTGCCCCCTGGTCCCCCCAGTGCCCCCTGTCCCTCCAGTACCCCCAATACCCCCCAGTGCCACCTGCCCCCCCTGTCCCTCCAGTACCCCCTGCCCCCCCAATGCCCCCTGCCCCCCCAGTGCCCCCAGTACCTCCTGTCCCTCCAATACCCCCAATATCCCCCAGTGCCCCCTGCCCCCCCAGTGCCCCCTGTACCTCCTGTCCCCCCAGTACCCCCAATACCCCTCAGTGCCCCCTGCCCCCCCAGTACCCACAATGTCCCCTGCCCCCCCAGTGCCCCCTGCCCCCCCAGTGCCCCCTGTACCTCCTGTCCCTCCAGTACCCCCAATACCCCCTGCCCCCCCAGTGCCCCCTGCCCCCCCTGTCCCCCCAGTACCCCCAATACCCTCCAGTGCCCCCTGCCCCCCCAGTGTCCCCTGCCCCCCCTGTCCCTCCACTACCCCCAATACCCCCTCAGTGCCCCCTGCCCCCCCAGCGCCCCTTGGTCCCCCCTGTCCCCTCAGTCTGCCCAATACCCCCTGCCCCCCCCCAGTGCCCCCTGCCCCCCCCAGTGCCCCCTGTACCTCCTGTCCCTCCAGTACCCCCAATACCCCCTGCCCCCCCAGTGCCCCCTGTACCTCCTGTCCCTCCAGTACCCCCAATACCCCCTGCCCCCCCAGTGCCCCCTGCCCCCCCTGTCCTCCCAGTACCCCCAATACCCCCCAGTGCCCCCTGCCCCCCCAGTACCCCCAATGTCCCCTGCCCCCCCAGTGCCCCCTGTACCTCCTGTCCCTCCAGTACCCCCAATACCCCCTGCCACCCCAGTGCCCCCTGCCCCCCCTGTCCCCCCAGTACCCCCAATACCCCCCAGTGCCACCTGCCCCCCCGTCCCTCCAGTACCCCCAATACCCCCCAATGCCCTCTGCCCCCCCAGTGCCCCCTGCCCCCCCAGTACCCCCAATGCCCAATGTCCCCTGCCTCCCCAGTGCCCCCTAGAACCCCCTGCCCCCCCAGTACCCCCTGCCCACCTTGTCCCTCCAGTACCTCCAATACCCCTCAGTGCCCCCTGCCCCCCCAGTACCCCCTGCCCCCCCAGTACCCCCAGTCCCCTGCCTCCCCAGTGCCCCCTGCCCTCCCTGTCCCTCCACTACCCCCAATACCCCTCAGTGCCCCCTGCCCCTCCCAGTGCCCCCTGCCCACCCTGTCCCTCCACTACCCCCAATACCCCTCAGTGCCCCCTGCCCCCCCTGCCCCCTCAGTGCCCCCTGCCCCCCCAGTGCCCCCTGCCCCCCCTGTCCCTCCACTACCCCCAATACCCCCTCAGTGCCCCCTGCCCCCCCAGCGCCCCTTGGTCCCCCCTGTCCCCCCTGTCCCCCCCAGTGCCCCTTTTACCCCCAATCCCCCCTGCCCCCCCCCCTCCCCTCACTGCCCCCATCCCCTCCCCCCCCCCCACAGCTACCTCTCCTCCCGTGGGCTGCTCTCCGGTCTCGGTCCCCCGCAGCTGCCTTCGTTGCCCTCCCCCTCGGACCGGGACGAAGCTTACCGGAGCTGGGCACTGCAGGGCTGGGCAGGTCGCAGCGGGCACGACGCCCCCATGGTGGCACTGGAAGCTGTGTTGGCATCGGGAGGCTGCTGGGCAGAGCTGTGTGCCCGGGGGGTGCTGCACGGAGGCGATAACGACTCCACCGGGACCATCGCCGGTGGCTGCTGGGGGCTGCTGCACGGCTCGGGCACGGTGCCCGCGGGGCTGCTGCGGGGCTTGGAGTACCGAGAGAGGCTGCGGCAGGCTGCTGCCAGGCTGCATGCCCTGGCGTGGGCACGGCGCTGAGCGGGCAGCGCTGCCAGCCGGGGAGGGAGGCGCCGTCGGGGCTGGCTGCTGAGCCCCCGCGGGGCCCTCGGTGCCAGCTGCTGAGCCCCTGCAGTGCCCTCGGTGCCAACTGCTGAGTCCTGAGTGCCCTCGATGCCAGCTGCAGTGCCCTCGGTGCCACCTGCTGAGCCCCTGCAGTGCCCTCGGTGCCACCTGCTGAGTCCCTACTGAGCCCTTCGGTGCCAGCTGCTAAGTCCTGAGTGCCCTCGATGCCACCTGCTGAGTCCTGAGTGCCCTCGATGCCACCTGCTGAGTCCTGAGTGCCTTCGATGCCAGCTGCTGAGCCCCTGAGTGCCACCTGCTGAGCCCCTGCCATGTCTTCACTGTCACCTGTGCCCTCGGTGCCACCTGCTGAGTCCCTGCTGAGCCCTTCAGTACCAGCTGCTGAGCCCCTGCAGTGCCCTCGGTGCCACCTGCTGAGCCCCTGCAGGGCTGCTGCGGGGCTTGGAGTACCGAGAGAGGCTGCGGCAGGCTGCTGCCAGGCTGCATGCCCTGGCGTGGGCACGGCGCTGAGCGGGCAGCGGTGCCAGCCGGCGGGGAAGCGGTGCCAGCCGGGGAGGGAGGCGCCGTCGGGGCTGGCTGCTGAGCCCCCGCGGGGCCCTCGGTGCCAGCTGCTGGGTCCTGAGTGCCTTCGATGCCAGCTGCTGAGTCCCTGCTGAGCCCTTCGGTGCCAGCTGCTGAGTCCCTGCAGTGCCCTCGATGCCAGCTGCTGAGTCCTGAGTTCCACCTGCTGAGCCTCTGCAGTGCCCTCGATGCCACCTGCTGAGTCCTGAGTGCCTTCGATGCCAGCTGCTGAGTCCTGAGTGCCACCTGCTGAGCCCCTGCCATGTCTTCACTGTCACCTGTGCCCTCGGTGCCACCTGCTGAGCCCCTGCAGTGTCCTCGATGCCACCTGCTGAGTCCTGAGTGCCACCTGCGGAGTCCTGAGTGCCAGCTGCTGAGCCCCTGCAGTGCCCTCAATGCCACTTGCTGAGCCCCTGAGTGCCACCTGCTGAGCCCCTGCCATGTCTTCACTGTCACCTGTGCCCTCGGTGCCACCTGCTGAGTCCCTGCTGAGCCCTTCAGTGCCAGCTGCTAAGTCCTGAGTGCCCTCGATGCCAGCTGCTGAGCCCCTGCAGTGCCCTCAATGCCACTTGCTGAGCCCCTGAGTGCCACCTGCTGAGCCCCTGCCATGTCTTCACTGTCACCTGTGCCCTCGGTGCCACCTGCTGAGTCCCTGCTGAGCCCTTCAGTGCCAGCTGCTAAGTCCTGAGTGCCCTCGATGCCAACTGCTGAGCCCCTGCTGAGCCCTTCAGTGCCAGCTGCTGAGTCCTGAGTGCCTTCAATGCCACCTGCTGAGTCCTGAGTGCCACCTGCTGAGTCCTGAGTGCCCTCAGTGCTACCTGCTGAGCTCTGAGTGCCACCTGCTGAGCCCCTGCCATGTCCTCACTGTCACCTGTGCCCTCGATGCCACCTGCTGAGTCCCTGCTGAGCCCTTCAGTGCCAGCTGCTGAGTCCTGAGTGCCCTCGATGCCACCTGCTGAGCCCCTGCAGGGCTGTTGCGGGGCTTGGAGTACCGAGAGAGGCTGCGGCAGGCTGCTGCCAGGCTGCATGCCCTGGCGTGGGCACGGCGCTGAGCGGGCAGCGGTGCCAGCCGGTGGGGAAGTGGTGCCAGCCGGGGAGGGAGGCGCCGTCGGGGCTGGCTGCTGAGCCCCCGCGGGGCCCTCGGTGCCAGCTGCTGGTTCCCTGCTGAGCCCTTCGGTGCCAGCTGCTGAGTCCTGAATGCCCTCGATGCCAGCTGCTGGGCCCCTGAGTGCCACCTGCTGAGCCCCTGCAGTGCCCTCGATGCCACTTGCTGAGCCCCTGCCATGTCCTCACTGTCACCTGTGCCCTCGGTGCCAGCTGCTGAGCCCCTGCAGTGCCCTCGAAGCCACCTGCTGAGCCCTGACTGCCACCTGCTGAGCCCCTGCAGTGCCATCGGTGCCACCTGCTGAGCCCCCGCGGGGCCCTCGGTGCCACCTGCTGGGTCCCTGCTGAGCCCTTCAGTGCCAGCTGCTGAGTCCTGTGTGCCCTCGATGCCAGCTGCTGAGCCCTGAGTGCCACCTGCTGAGTCCTGAGTGCATTCGATGCCACCTGCTGAGTCCTGAGTGCCACCTGCTGAGCCCCTGCAGTGCCCTCGATGCCACCTGCTGAGCCCCTGCAGTGCCCTCGGTGCCACCTGCTGAGTCCCTGCCACGTCCTCACTGTCACCTGTGCCCTCGGTGCCACCTGCTGAGCCTGTGCCATGTCCTCACTGTCACCTGCTGAGCTCCACCCGTGTCATCTGTGCCCCCTCGGTGCCACCTGCTGAGCCCCTGCAGTGCCCTCCCTGGCACCTGCAATGCCCTCACTGGCATCTACTGAGCCCCTGCAGTGCCCTCCCTGGCACCTACTAAGCCTCAGTGCCACCCCCCGGTAAGAAAGTGCCCCCCTGAGCCCCTGGGGTTGTGCCCTCAGCCTCTCCTCCTGCCACTGCCACCCCTGAGGGTGATGGGTGCCAAGGGTGCTGTGTGCCCAGAGTTACCCACCCATGGGTGCTGTGTGCCCAGAGTTGCCCACCCATGGGTGCTGGGTGCCCAGAGTTGCCCACCCATGGGTGCTGGGTGCCCAGAGTTACCCACCCATGGGTGCTGTGTGCCCAGAGTTGCCCACCTAAAGGTGCTGTGTGCCCAGGGTTGCCCACCCATGGGTGCTGGCTGCCAAGGGTCCTCCTTGACCTCTGTGGTGCCCTCCTTGACCTCTGTGGTGCCCTCCTTGACCTCTCTGGTGCCCTCCATGACCTCTGTGGTGCCCTCAATGACCTCTCTGGTGCCCTCCATGACCTCTGTGGTGCCCTCAATGACCTCTGTGGTGCCCTCCTTGACCTCTCTGGTGCCCTCCTTGACCTCTGTGGTGCCCTCCACGACCTCTGTGGTGCCCTCCTCGACCTCTGTGGTGCCCTCCATGGCCTCTGTGGTGCCCTCCTCGACCTCTGTGGTGCCCTCCATGGCCTCTGTGGTGCCCTCCTCGACCTCTGTGGTGCCCTCCATGGCCTCTGTGGTGCCCTCCTTGACCTCTGTAGTGCCCTCCACGGCCTCTGTGGTGCCCTCCTCAACCTCTGTGGTGCCCTCCTTGACCTCTGTGCTGCCCTCCTTGACCTCTGTGGTGCCCTCAATGACCTCTGTGGTGCCCTCAATGACCTCTGTGGTGCCCTCCTTGACCTCTGTGGTGCCCTCCATTGCCTCTGTGATGCCCTCCATGGCCTCTGTGGTGCCCTCCATGGCCTCTGTTGTGCCCTCCATGACCTCTGTGGTGCCCTCCATGGCCTCTGTGGTGCCCTCAATGACCTCTGTGGTGCCCTCCTTGACCTCTGTGGTGCCCTCCTTGACCTCTGTGGTGCCCTCCATGACCTCTGTGGTGCCCTCCTTGACCTCTCTGGTGCCCTCCATGACCTCTGTGGTGCCCTCCATGGCCTCTGTGGTGCCCTCCTTGACCTCTGTAGTGCCCTCCACGGCCTCTGTGGTGCCCTCCTTGACCTCTGTGCTGCCCTCCTTGACCTCTGTGGTGCCCTCAATGACCTCTATGGTGCCCTCAATGACCTCTGTGGTGCCCTCCATGGCCTCTGTGGTGCCCTCCTTGACCTCTGTGGTGCCCTCCTTGACCTCTGTGGTGCCCTCCATGGCCTCTGTGGTGCCCTCCATGACCTCTGTGGTGCCCTCAATGACCTCTCTGGTGCCCTCCTTGACCTCTCTGGTGCCCTCCTTGACCTCTGTGGTGCCCTCCACGACCTCTGTGGTGCCCTCCTCGACCTCTGTGGTGCCCTCCATGGCCTCTGTGGTGCCCTCCTTGACCTCTGTGGTGCCCTCCACGACCTCTGTGGTGCCCTCAGTGACCTCTGTGGTGCCCTCCTTGACCTCTGTGGTGCCCTCAATGACCTCTGTGGTGCCCTCAATGACCTCTGTGGTGCCCTCCTCGACCTCTGTGGTGCCCTCCTTGACCTCTGTGGTGCCCTCCATGGCCTCTGTGGTGCCCTCAGTGACCTCTGTGGTGCCCTCCATGACCTCTGTGGTGCCCTCCATGGCCTCTGTGGTGCCCTCCTTGACCTCTGTGGTGCCCTCCATGGCCTCTGTGGTGCCCTCAGTGACCTCTGTGGTGCCCTCCATGGCCTCTGTGGTGCCCTCCTTGACCTCCTTTGGGGTCCCCTCCCCTGTCCCCCCCTCAGTCCCCCCCCAGGTCCTTCCCCTCCTTTCTTGGGGTCCCCTCCAGGACCTCCCCCACGAAGCCTCCAGAGGCAGCTTCTGAGCAAGGACCTTGTTGGTGCCCCCAAAAGCCAAGAGGGGGAGAGGAAGAGGTGCCAGGGGGTGCCAACGGGTGCCAGGGGGTGCCAACGTGTGACTGAGGGTGCCAGGAGGTGCCAGTGGGTGGCAGGAGGTGCCAATGGGTGCCAGTAGGTGACAGTGGGTGCCAGGGGGTGCCAACGGGTGCCAGGGGGTGCCAGGGGGTGCCAACGGGTGACTGGGGGTGCCAGGGGGTGCCAATGGGTTGCAGGAGGTGCCAGTGGGCGGCAGGAGGTGCCAACGGGTGGCAGGAGGTGCCAATGGGTGCCAGTTGGTGCCAGTGGGTTGCAGGAGGTGCCAGGAGGTGCCAGTGGGTGGCAGGAGGTGCCAGTGGGTGGCAGGAGGTGCCAACGGGTGGCAGGTGCCAGTGGGCAACAGGAGGTGCCAATGGTTGCAGGAGGTGCCAACGGGTGGCAGGAGGTGCCAATGGGTGGCAGGGGGTGCCAGTGGGTGGCAGGAGGTGCCAATGGGTGGCAGGAGGTGCCAATGGGTGGCAGGGGGTGCCAGTGGGCGGCAGGAGGTGCCAGTGGGTGCCAGGAGGTGCCAATGGGTGGCAGGAGGTGCCAATGGGTGGCAGGGGGTGCCAATGGGTGCCAGGAGGTGCCAGTGGGTGGCAGGAGGTGGCAGTGGGGGGCAGGAGGTGCCAATGGGTGACAGGAGGTGCCAGTGGGTGCCAGGAGGTGGCAGTGGATGGTAGGAGGTGCCAGTGGGTGGCAGGGGGTGCCAGTGGGTGACAGGAGGTGCCAGTGGGTGGCAGGAGGTGCCAGTGGGCGGCAGGAGGTGCCAATGGGTGCCAGGTGGTGCCAGTGGGTGGCAGGAGGTGCCAATGGGGAGCAGGAGGTGCCAGTGGGTGGCAGGAGGTGGCAGTGGGTGGCAGGAGATGCCAATGGGTGGCAGTAGGTGCCAATGGGTGACTGGGGGTGCCAGTGGGTGCCAGGAGGTGCCAGCCAGGGGCAGGGCAGGCTCAGGTCTGGCAGCCAAACATCCTCATCTGCTCCTCGAACTCCAGGAAGCTCTGGCACAGGTCCTGCAGCTCCGGGGCCTGGCAGGAGACCTCCGAGGGCCAAAGCTCCATCCAGGTGTCCTTGCTGATGAAGTAGCTGAAGCTGGGCACAGGGCAGGGGACAGAGGAGGGGACAAGTGAGCGGAGGAGGAGGAGGAGGAGGAGGAGGAGGAGGAGGAGGAGGAGGAGGAGGAGGAGGAGGAGGAGGAGGAGGAAGAGAAGGAGGAGGAGGAGGAGAGGGAGGAGGAGGAGGAGGAGGAGGAGGAGGAGGAGGAGGAGGAGGAGGAGGAGGAAGAAGAGTAGAAAGAGGAGAGAGAGGAGGAGGAGGTGGAAGAGAGAAGAGGAGGAGGAGGAGGAGGAGGAGGAGGAGGAGGAGGAGGAGGAGGAGGAGGAAGATAAAGAGGAGGAGGAGGAGGAGGAGGAGGAGGAGGAGGAGGAGGAGGAGGAGGAGGAGGAGGTGGAGGAAGAGGAAGAGGAGAGAGGAGGAGGAGGAGGAGGAGGAGGAGGAGGAGGAGGAGGAGGAGGAGGAGGAGGAGGAGGAGGAGGAGGAGGAGGAGGAGGAGGAGGAGGAGGAGGAGGAGGAGAGAGAGGAGGAGGAGGAGGAGGAGGTGACAGAGGGCAGGAGAAGGTGGCCCAAGGGTGGGCAGTGTGGGGCAGGAGCCCCCTGTGAGGTGCTGCTGGCTCTGGGGCTTGGGCTGCTCATGGCCTTGGTCCTCGTGTCCCTGTGTGCCCCAGGGTCACCTCCTCATGTCCCATGGCCTTGTCCCCCTGTCCCCTCCCTCTCCCCATGTCCCTGCTCCCCTTCCACCTCTGCTCTCCCCTCCCTATCCCCTCCCTCCCCCCACTCCCCTGCTCCCCTCCCTGTCCCCATGTCCCTGCTCCCTTCCACCTCTGCTCTCCCCTCCCTGTCCCCTCCCTCTCCCCAGTCCCCTGCTCCCCTCCCCACCCCTCTCCCTGTCCCCCTCCCTGTCCTCTCCCTCTCCTCACATCCCTGTCCCCCTCCCTGTCCTCTCCCTCTCCTCACATCCCTGTCCCCTCCCTGTCCTCTCCCTCTCCCCACTCCCCTCTTCCCCTCCTCCTGTCCCCATGTCCCTGCTCCCTTCCACCTCTGCTCTCCCCTCCCTATCTCCTCCCTCCCCCCACTCCCCTGCTCCCCTCCCTCCCTCCATTCCCCTGCTCCCCTCCCTCCCCCCACTCCCCTGCTCCCCTCCCTCCCCCCACTCCCCCGCTGCCCTCCCCCTGTCCCCAGGTCCCCGTGCCCCTGTCCCCACCTCTTGCCGGTGGCCCAGAGGTCGCTGGAGAGCCCCCAGAGGAGGTAATCCTGCCCCGGGCGCAGGCTCAGAGCCTCTCGGCACTGCTGGTGGCTCACGAAGGTCCTGTTCTTGCCTGCTGGGTTCTCATCCGTGCCTGGCCCGGGACAGCACAGCCCAGGGCAGGTGACATCGGCCCCGCCCCGAGGGACAGGGCCACACCCTGGGGACCCTCCCTCCTGCCTGCCACCCCCCCCCCCTGCGGCTGGCAGCAGCTGGCACCGGCAAGCCACAGCTTCGCCCGACCTCGGTGCCAACAGCCCTCGGGGGGGCTCCAGCACCCGCAGGTGACATCGACCCCCCCCCAAATGTCCCCAAGGGAGGCGCTCAGCACCCATAGGTGACACCAACCCCCCCTGGATGTCTTCACTACCCATAGGTGACACCAACCTCACCCTGGATGTCCCCAAGGGAGGAGCTCAGCACCCATAGGTGACACCAACCCCACCCTGGATGTCCCCAAGGGAGGAGCTCAGCACCCATAGGTGACACCAACCCCACCCTGGATATCCCCAGGGGAGGAGCTCAGCACCCATAGGTGACACCAACCCCACCCTGGATGTCCCCAAGGGAGATGCTCAGCACCCATAGGTGACACCAACCCCACCCTGGATGTCCCCAAGGGAGATGCTCAGCACCCATAGGTGACACCAACCCCACCCTGGATGTCCCCAAGGGAGGTGCTCAGCACCCATAGGTGACACCAACCCCCCCTGGATGTCTTCACTACCCATAGGTGACACCAACCCCACCCTGGATGTCCCCAAGGGAGGAGCTCAGCACCCATAGGTGACACCAACCCCACCCTGGATGTCCCCAAGGGAGGAGCTCAGCACCCATAGGTGACACCAACCCCACCCTGGATGTCCCCAAGGGAGGTGCTCAGCACCCATAGGTGACACCAACCCTACCCTGGATGTCCCCAGGGGAGATGCTCAGCACCCATAGGTGACACCAACCCCCCCTGGATGTCTTCACTACCCTTAGGTGACACCAACCCCACCCTGGATGTCCCCAAGAGAGGAGCTCAGCACCCATAGGTGACACCAACCCCACCCTGGATGTCCCCAAGGGAGATGCTCAGCACCCATAGGTGACACCAACCCCACCCTGGATGTCCCCAAGGGAGGTGCTCAGCACCCATAGGTGACACCAACCCCACCCTGGATGTCCCCAAGGGAGGTCCTCAGCACCCTTAGGTGACACCAACCCCACCCTGGATGTCCCCAAGGGAGGAGCTCAGCACCCATAGGTGACACCAACCCCACCCTGGATGTCCCCAAGGGAGGAGCTCAGCACCCATAGGTGACACCAACCCCACCCTGGATGTCCCCAAGGGAGATGCTCAGCACCCATAGGTGACACCAACCCCACCCTGGATGTCCCCAAGAGAGGAGCTCAGCACCCATAGGTGACACCAACCCTGAAGCCACCTCAGTGTCACCCACCCTGGTGTCCCCCAGCCCAGGTGCCCCCCCCCAGGGTGGCTTTGTCCCCTCTCCTACCCATCTTGATGACACTCAGGATGTTCATGATGTAGTTATCATGGGATGGAGCCTCCTCCTGGGCCACCAACTTCACCTTGTACACTGGGGACAGGACAGGGACACCTCAGGGGCACCTCCCAGCCCTCCTGTGTCCCATCCATGTCCCTTACATGTCCCTATCCATGTCCCATCCATGTCCTCATCCCTCTCCCATCCATCTCCCATCCATCTCCCACCTATCTCCCATCCATCTCCCATCCATCTCCCACCCATGTCCCATCCATCTCCCATCCACCTCCCATCCATCTCCCATCCCTCTCCCATCCACCTCCCATCCATGTCCCATCCATCTCCCATCCCTCTCCCATCCACCTCCCATCCATGTCCCATCCCTCTCCCATCCATCTCCCATCCATATCCCATCCATCTCCCATCCATCTCCCATCCATCTCCCACCCATCTCCCATCCATCTCCCATCCATGTCCCACCCATCTCCCATCCATGTCCCCATCCCTATCCCATCCATGTCCCATCCATCTCCCATCCCTCTCCCATCCATCTCCATCCATCTCCCATCCCTCTCCCATCCACCTCCCATCCATGTCCCATCCATCTCCCATCCATGTCCCATCCCTCTCCCATCCATCTCCCATCCCTCTCCCATCCACCTCCCATCCATGTCCCATCCATCTCCCATCCATGTTCCATCCATCTCCCATCCATCTCCCATCCATCTCCCATCCATCTCCCATCCCTCTCCCATCCATGTCCCATCCATCTCCCATCCATCTCCCATCCATCTCCCATCCCTCTCCCATCCATCTCCCATCCATGTCCTCATCCATCTCCCATCCATCTCCCATCCATCTCCCATCCATCTCCCATCCATGTCCTCATCCCTCTCCCATCCATCTCCCATCCCTCTCCCATCCATCTCCCATCCATCTCCCATCCCTCTCCCATCCATGTCCCATCCATCTCCCATCCATCTCCCATCCCTGTCCTCATCCATCTCCCATCCCTCTCCCATCCATCTCCCATCCATCTCCCATCCATCTCCCATCCATGTCTCCATTCATCTCCCATCCATCTCCCATCCATCTCCCATCCATCTCCCATCCATCTCCCATCCCTCTCCCATCCATCTCCCATCCATCTCCCATCCATCTCCCATCCCTCTCCCATCCATCTCCCATCCCTCTCCCATCCATGTCTCCATCCATCTCCCATCCATCTCCCATCCATCTCCCATCCATGTCTCCATCCATCTCCCATCCATCTCCCATCCATCTCCCATCCCTCTCCCATCCATCTCCCATCCCTCTCCCATCCATGTCTCCATCCATCTCCCATCCATCTCCCATCCCTCTCCCATCCATCTCCCATCCATCTCCCACCCATCTCCCATCCATCTCCCATCCATCTCCCATCCCTCTCCCATCCATCTCCCATCCCTCTCCCATCCATGTCTCCATCCATCTCCCATCCATCTCCCATCCCTCTCCCATCCATCTCCCATCCATCTCCCACCCATCTCCCATCCATCTCCCATCCATGTCCCATCCATCTCCCATCCATCTCCCATCCATCTCCCACCCATCTCCCATCCATCTCCCATCCATCTCCCATCCCTCTCCCATCCATCTCCCATCCATCTCCCATCCATGTCCCATCCATCTCCCATCCATGTCCCATCCATCTCCCATCCCTCTCCCATCCATGTCCCATCCATCTCCCATCCATCTCCCATCCATCTCCCATCCCTCTCCCATCCATCTCCCATCCATCTCCCATCCATGTCCCATCCATCTCCCATCCATCTCCCATCCCTCTCCCATCCATGTCCCATCCATGTCCCATCCATGTCCCATCCATCTCCCATCCATCTCCCATCCCTCTCCCATCCATCTCCCATCCCTCTCCCATCCATCTCCCATCCCTCTCCCATCCATGTCTCCATCCATCTCCCATCCATCTCCCATCCATCTCCCATCCATGTCCCATCCATTTCCCCATCCATCTCCCATCCATCTCCCATCCATCTCCCATCCCTGTCCTCATCCATATCCTCATCCATCTCCCACCCATCCCAGTCCCATCCCAGTCCCATCCCAGTCCCACCATAGTCCACCCCTGGCTCGCAGGCTCTCTGCAGACGTTCGTTGGCTGTGATGGACTCTTCCTTCTCATGCCTCTTGTAGCAGCTCTCTGTGGGGGCACAGACATGGGCATAGCATGGGCATGGCATGGAGAGGGGCATGGGACATGGGCACAGACATGGGCATGGGAGAGGCTGTGGTGGGACTGCAGCATGGGGATGAGGAGGCAGTGACACAGCCCAGCATGGCCTTGGCCCCACCACAGCCATGAAGCAGCCCAGACAGGACCTGTCCTACCATGGCCATGATCTGTCCCAACCATGACCTATCCCAGGCAGGACCTGTCCCAGGCAGGACCTGTCCCATCATGGCCATGACCTATCCTAGCTGTGGTCTGTCCCAGCCAGGACCTATCCCACCATGGCCATGACCCATCCCAGCCATGACCTATCCCAACCAGGACCTATCCCACCATGGCCATGACCCATCCCAGCCAGGACCTATCCCAACCAGGACCTGTCCCAACCAGGACCTGTCCCTCCATGGCCATGCCCCATCCCAACCAGGACCTCTCCCACCATGGCCATGACATATCCCAACCAGGACCTGTCCCAACCAGGTCCTCTCCCATCCATGCCCCATCCCAACCAGGACCCATCCCAACCAGGTCCTCTCCCATCCATGCCCCATCCCAACCAGGACCTCTCCCATCCATGCCCCATCCCAACCAGGACCTCTCCCATCCATGCCCCATCCCAAGCAGGACCTCTCCCACCATGGCCATGACCTATCCCAACCAGGACCTCTCCCATCCATGCCCCATCCCAACCAAGACCTCTCCCACCATGGCCATGACCTATCCCAACCAGGACCCATCCCAACCAGGACCTCTCCCATCCATGCCCCATCCCAACCAGGACCTCTCCCATCCATGCCCCATCCCAACCAAGTCCTCTCCCACCATGGCCATGACCTATCCCAACCAGGACCTGTCCCAACCAGGACCTCTCCCACCATGGCCATGCCCCATCCCAAGCAGGACCCATCCCAAGCAGGCTGTGCCCAGCTGCCCCCTGGCACCTTCTGCGCAGCGGCAGACGTCTCCCTGGCAGATCCTGCTCAGCTTCCCCCCCTGCTTGTCTGGGTGGTAGAACCTGGTGCAGCGATCGTCTGGGGGCACAGGGGCACCTCAGCGGGCACCGGGGGGGGGTGCCAGGGCAAGGGGAGGGGGCAGAGGGGTGGCATTTAGGGCGGGGGGGGGAAGGGCAGCAGGGGATGTGGGTAGCGTGGAGAAGGGCATCGAGGGGCACAAAGGGGCATGGAGAAGGGCATCGAGGGGCAGGAGGGGGCATGGGGAAGGGCAGCAAAGGGCACAAAGGGGCATGGAGAAGGGCATCGAGGGGCACAAAGGGGCATGGGGAAGGGCAGCGAGGGGCAGGAGGGGGCATGGGGAAGGGCAGCAAAGGGCACAAAGGGGCATGGAGAAGGGCAGCAAGGGGCACAAAGGGGCATGGGGAAGGGCATCGAGGGGCACAAAGGGGCATGGGGAAGGGCAGCAAAGGGCACAAAGGGGCATGGGGAAGGGCAGCAAGGGGCACAAAGGGGCATGGGTGGCATGGAGAAGGGCATCGAGGGCCAGGAGGGTGAGAGGAGAGGCAGGAGAAGCTGAGCAGGGATGTGGCAGAAGGTGGCAGAGGCTGGCAGAGGTAGCAGAGGTGTCAGAGGGTGGCACAGAGGCTGTCAGAGGTGGCAGAGGGTGGCACAGAGGAGGGCAGAGGGTGTCAGAGCTGTCAGAGGTGTCAGAGGTGTCAGAGGTGTCAGGGGCTGGCACAGAGGTGTCAGAGGTGTCAGAGGCTGGCACAGAGGCTGGCAGAGCTGTCAGAGGGTGTCAGAGCTGTCAGAGGTGTCAGAGGTGTCAGGGGCTGGCACAGAGGCTGGCACAGAGGCTGGCACAGAGGCTGGCAGAGGTGTCAGAGGCTGGCACAGAGGCTGGCAGAGGTGTCAGAGGTGTCAGAGGTGTCAGGGGCTGGCACAGAGGCTGGCACAGAGGCTGGCAGGGGCTGTCAGAGGTGTCAGAGGTGTCAGGGGCTGGCACAGAGGCTGGCACAGAGGCTGGCACAGAGGCTGGCAGGGGCTGTCAGAGGTGTCAGAGGTGTCAGGGGCTGGCACAGAGGCTGGCACAGAGGCTGGCACAGAGGCTGGCAGGGGCTGGCAGAGGTGTCAGAGGTGTCAGGGGCTGGCACAGAGGCTGGCACAGAGGCTGTCAGAGCTGTCAGAGGTGTCAGGGGCTGGCACAGAGGCTGGCACAGAGGCTGGCACAGAGGCTGGCAGGGGCTGTCAGAGGTGTCAGAGCTGTCAGAGGTGTCAGAGGCTGGCAGGGGCTGGCACAGGGGCTGGCAGGGGCTGGCAGGGGCTGTCAGAGGTGTCAGAGCTGTCAGAGGTGTCAGAGTTGTCAGAGGCTGGCACAGAGGTGTCAGAGGCTGGCACAGAGGCAGTCAGAGGTGTCAGAGGCTGGCACAGAGGTGTCAGAGGCTGGCACAGAGGCAGTCAGAGGTGTCAGAGGCTGGCACAGAAGCTGGCACAGAGGCTGGCAGGGGCTGGCAGAGGTGTCAGAGGTGTCAGGGGCTGGCACAGAGGCTGGCACAGAGGCTGGCACAGAGGCTGGCAGAGGTGTCAGAGGTGTCAGGGGCTGGCACAGAGGCTGGCACAGAGGCTGGCAGAGAGGCTGGCAGGGGCTGGCAGCTCCGCACCGATCCTGTAGTAGCTGTAGACAGAGACTGCCGCGGGCTGGATCCAGCCCACCTGGAAGTGCTGATGAGCCCTGAAGGACAAACACTCCTCGGCCTGGTGAGACACCTGCGGGCACAGGGCAGGGCACAGGGGCGTGGGCACGGGGGTGTGGGCACCCGGACGTGGGCACAAGGATGTGGGCAAAAGGACAGGGGCACAGGGAGAGGGGCACAGGGATGTGGGCACAGGGATGTGGGCACAGGGAGAGGGGCACAGGGAGAGGGGCACAGGGACAGGGGCACAGGGAGAGTGGCACAGGGAAGTGGGAACAGGGAGAGGGGCACAGGAGCATGGACATAGGGACAGGGCACAGGGATGTGGGCACAAGGACATGGGAACAGGACAGGGCACGGGGGCAGTGGCACAGAAATGTGGGCACAAGGATGTGGGCAAAAGGACAGGGCACAGGGAGAGGGGTACAGGGGTAGGGGCACAGGGATGTGGGAACAGGGACAGGGGACAGGGCACAGGGATGTGGGCACAAGGGCATGGGCACAGGGACAGGGGCACAGGGGAAGGGCACAGGGGTGTGAGCACAGGGATGTGGGCACAGGGATGTGGGAACAGGGAGAGGGGCACAGGGGTGTGGGCACAGGGACAGGGCACAGGGGCAGGGGCACAGGAATGTGGGCACAAGGACAGGGCACAGGGAGAGGGGTACAGGGGCGGGGCACAGGGACATGGCACAGGGATGTGGGCACAGGGGCAGGGATGTGGGCACAGGGGCACAGGGGCAGGGCACAGCAGGTGGCACTCAGCCAGCAGCCAGCCTCGGCCCCAGCCCAGCTGTGGTCCTCTATTGGCACCAGCCCTGGCCCTGCCCTGGCACAGCTTGGCCCTGGCATTGTCCCATCTTGTCCCCAGCCCTGTCCCATCCCAGCCCTGGCCCTTCTTGTCCCTGTCCTTGTCCCATCTCCTCCCTGTCCCTGTCCCATCTTGTCCCCATCCCTGTCCCTGTCCTTGTTCCTCCTTGTCCCTGTCCCCATCCCTGTCCCATCTTGTCCCTGTCCTTGTCTCATCCATGTCCCCATCCCTGTCCCTGTCCCATCTTATCCCTGTCCTTGTTCCTCCTTGTCCCTGTCCCCATCTCTGTCCCCTCTTGTCCTGATCCTTGTCCCATCTTGTCCCCATCCCTGCCCCATCTCCTCCCTGTCCCCATCCCTGTCCCATCTTGTCCCTGTCCCATCTTGTCCCTGTCCCCATCCCTGTCCCATCTCGTCCCTCTCTTTGTCCCACTTTCTTCCTGTCCCCATCTCTGTCCCATCTTGTCCCTGTCCTTGTTCCTCCTTGTCCCTGTCCTCATCCCTGTCTCATCTCATCCCTGTCCCATCTTGTCCCTGTCCCTGTCCCACCTTCTTGTCCCCATCTCTGTCCCTGTCCTTGTCCCACCTTCCTCCTGTCCCCATCTGTCTCAACTCATCCCTGTCCCATCTTGTCCCTGTCCTTGTCCCATCTTGTCCCTGTCCCATCTTGCCCAGGTCCTTGTCCCACTTTCCTCCTGTCCCCATCTCTGTCCCCATCCCTGTCCCATCTTGTCCCTGTCCTTGTCCCACCTTCCTCCTGTCCCCATCTCTGTCCCCATCCCTGTCCCATCTTGTCCCTGTCCTTGTCCCACCTTCTTCCTGTCCCCATCTCTGTCCCATCTTGTCCCTGTCCTTGTTCCTCCTTGTCCCTGTCCTCATCCCTGTCTCATCTCATCCCTGTCCCATCTTGTCCCTGTCCCTGTCCCACCTTCTTGTCCCCATCTCTGTCCCTGTCCTTGTCCCACCTTCCTCCTGTCCCCATCTCTGTCCCATCTTGCCCATGTCCTTGTCCTACCTTCTTCTTGTCCCCATCCCTGTCTCGTCTCTCTCCCATATTGTCCCCATCCCTGTTCTTGTCACACCTTCTCCCTGTCCCCTCCCTCCCTTGTCCCCATGTCCCCTCCCTTGTCCCCATGTCCCCTCCCTGTCCCCAGGTCCCCTCCTTGTTCCCAGGTCCCCTCCCTGGCCCCATGTCCCCTCCTTGGCCCCATGTCCCCTCCTTGTCCCCAGGTCCCCTCCCTGGCCCCATGTCCCCTCCTTGGCCCCATGTCCCCTCCTTGGCCCCATGTCCCCTCCCTGTCCCCTACCTCCCTTGTCCCCAGGTCCCCTCCCTGTCCCCAGGTCCCCTCCCTGTCCCCAGGTCCCCTCCTTGTCCCCAGGTCCCCACCTTGTCCAGGTAGATGATGAGGTTGCTGCGCTCTGTTTGGTTGTTGTTGAGCTCATACTTGGAGGCATATTTGTCCACCCCATCTGTCAGCTGGGGACAGGGACACAGCGACAGCAGGTGACACTTGGGGACAGCAGGGGACGTGTGGGGACAGCAGGGGACCCGCGGGGGACACGCACACACAGAGGGGGACAGGCAACCAGATCAGGACATGGTGACATAGAGGGCAGAGAGGGGACATGGAGAGGCTGCAGGGGACAAGGGGAGGCTGCAGGGGAGAAGGGGAGAGTGACAGCAGGGGACAAGGGGAGAGTGACAGCAGGGGACAAGGGGAGGCTGCAGGGGACAAGGGGACAGTGACAGCAGGGGACAAGGAGAGTGACAGCAGGGGACAAGGGGACAGTGACAGCAGGGGACAAGGGGAGAGTGACAGCAGGGGACAAGGGGAGGCTGCAGGGGACAAGGGGAGAGTGACAGCAGGGGACAAGGAGAGTGACAGCAGGGGACAAGGAGAGTGACAGCAGGGGACAAGGAGAGTGACAGCAGGGGACAAGGGGAGGCTGCAGGGGACAAGGGGACAGTGACAGCAGGGGACAAGGTCACAGTGACACCAAGGGACAAGGTCACAGTGACACCAAGGGACAAGGGGACAGTGACAGCAGAGGACAAGGAGAGGCTGCAGGGGACAAGGGGAGAGTGACAGCAGGGGACAAGGGGAGAGTGACAGCAGGGGACAAGGGGAGGCTGCAGGGGACAAGGGGAGAGTGACACCAAGGGACAAGGGGACAGTGACAGCAGAGGACAAGGAGAGGCTGCAGGGGACAAGGGGAGTGACAGCAGGGGACAAGGGGAGAGTGACAGCAGGGGACAAGGGGAGAGTGACAGCAGGGGAGAGTGACAGCAGGGGACAAGGGGAGGCTGCAGGGGACAAGGGGAGGCTGCAGGGGACATGGTGAGAGTGACAGCAGGGGACAAGGGGAGGCTGCAGGGGACAAGGGGAGGCTGCAGGGGACAAGAGAACAGTGACAGCAGGGGACAAGGTCACAGTGACACCAAGGGACAAGGGGACAGTGACAGCAGGGGACAAGGTCACAGTGACACCAAGGGACAAGGGGACAGTGACAGCAGGGGACAAAGGGACAATGACAGAAGGACACAAACGGCCTCGGGTTGAAAGGCAGCGACCAAAGGCAACTTGGGGCCATGGAAGCACACAGGGGACATGGGGACAGGTGTGGGGGACACAGACAAGGTCCTGCCTGTCCCCTGATGTCCCCTGATGTCCCCAAGCCTCACCCTGTTGAGGCTCTGTATCTCAGGGACGAAGCCTGTCAGCATGGAGACGTCGATGATGGCCATGGTGGCATCAACAGTGTCCAGGTGCCTGCAGGGGACAAGCTTGAGGCCACCAAACTGTCCCCAATGTCCCCAAGACATCCCCAAGTGTCCCCCACCTGTCCCCAATGGCCCTGTCCCCAAGGACCTCTCTATGGGACAAGAAGAGGCTGAGCCCTCTTTGTCCCCAACCTTCTTGGTGTCTCCTTCCCCTCCTTATCTCCAACGTCCCCAAGATGTCCCTAAGTGTCCCCAGGATGTCCCCAAGGGTGGCACAAGAAGGCACTGAGCCATCTTTGTCCCCAACCTTCTTGGTGTCCCCTTCCCCTCCTTATCTCCAACGTCCCCAAGATGTCCCCAAGTGTCCCCAAGACGTCCTCAGTGTCCCCAGCACGTCCCCAAGGGTGGCACAAGAAGGCACTGAGCCATCTTTGTCCCCAATCTTCTTGGTGTCTCCTTCCCCTCCTTATCTTCAGTGTCCCCAAGATGTCCCCAAGTGTCCCCAAGATGTCCTCAGTGTCCCCAGGATGTCCCCAAGGGTGGCACAAGAAGGCACTGAGCCCTCTTTGTCCCCAACCTTTTTGGTGTCTCCTTCCCCTCCTTATCTCCAACGTCCCCAAGATGTCCCCAAGACGTGTCCAAGTGTCCTTAGGATGTCCCC
The DNA here is from genome assembly GCF_015220805.1 of Pogoniulus pusillus. NCBI lineage: Eukaryota > Metazoa > Chordata > Aves > Piciformes > Lybiidae > Pogoniulus > Pogoniulus pusillus. The sequence continues at coordinate 39,961 of NW_026974712.1, read as the reverse complement.
AAGGGTGGCACAAGAAGGGACTGAGCTCTCTTTGTCCCCAACCTTTTTGGTGTCTCCTTCCCCTCCTTATCTCCAACGTCCCCAAGATGTCCCCAAGACGTGTCCAAGTGTCCTTAGGATGTCCCCAAGGGTGGCACAAGAAGGGACTGAGCTCTCTTTGTCCCCAACCTTTTTGGTGTCTCCTTCCCCTCCTTGTCTCCAACATCCCCAAGATGTCCCCAAGATGTCTTCAGTGTCCCCAAGACACCTCCAAGTGTCCCCAAGACGTCCCCAAGCGTCCCCAAGGTGTCCTACCTGACACAGGTGGTGATCATGACCGAGCTGAAGGCTCCTTGGTCCTTGCCTGTGAGGGGACAAGGAAAGGACCTTGGGGACATCAGTGGGGACATGGAGGAGGTGGTTGGGGACACGGTTGGGGACTCACTTGTGGTGATCTTCTCCACCTGGACAGTCAGGTTGAAGCTGTCACATTTGTCCTCCTTCTCAGGGACCTGGGCATTGTAGATTGTCACCACTGTCATTGTCCCCTTGCCTGTCCCCTCCACCTGGACTGTGAAGTCTTTGTTCACCTTGGTCTGGGAGAGAGGAAGAGGAGGAAGAGGAGGAAGGAGACTGAGAGGGGACAAGGGACAGTGGGAGGGGAAAGTCCCTCCTGGGTTGTGGTGGCCTTGGAATGGGAGCAGGAGGGACAAGGAGAGGGCAGGATGTGGAGGGGAGGTTGAGGGTGACAAAGGTGACAAGGGTCAAGGGTGGCAAGGGTCGAGGGTGACAAGGGTTGAGGGTGACAAAGGTGACAAGGGTTGAGGGTGACAAAGGTGACAGGGGTGGTAAAGGGGACAAAGGTGGCAAGGGTCAAGGGTGGCAAGGGTTGAGGGTGACAAAGGTGACAGGGATGGCAAAGGTGACAAGGGTCAAGGGTGGCAAGGATTGAGGGTGACAAGGGTTGAGGGTGACAAAGGTGGCAAGGGGGACAAAGGTGGCAAGGGTCAAGGGTGACAAGGGTTGAGGGTGACAAGGGTTGAGGGTGACAAGGGTTGAGGGTGACAAGGATGACAGGGGTGGTAAAGGGGACAAGGGTCAAGGGTGGCAAGGGTCAAGGGTGACAAAGGTAACAGGGATGGCAAAGGGGACAAGGGTGACAAGGGTCAAGGGTGACAAAGGTGACAGGGATGGCAAAGGGGACAAGGGTGACAAGGGTCAAGGGTGACAAAGGTGACAGGGATGGCAAAGGGGACAAGGGTCAAGGGTGACAAAGGTGTCAGGGGAGGCAAAGGTGACAAAGGTGGCAAGGGTCAAGGGTGACGAGGGTCAAAGATGACATTGGTGACAGGGATGGTAAAGGTGACAAGGGTCAAGGGTGACAAGGGCCAGAGGTGACAAAGGTGTCAGTGGTGCCAGTGGTGCCAGTGGTCGTGTTGTGGCAGTATCAGTGATGTTAGTGGTGTCAGTGGTGGCAGTGATGCCAGTGGTGATGCTGTGGCAGCATCAATGATGCCAGCAGTGGCAGTGATGCCAGTGGTGATGCTGTGGCAGCATCAGTGATGTCAGCAGTGACAGTGATGCCAGTGGTGATGCTGTGGCAGCATCAATGATGTCAGCAGTGGCAGTGATGCCAGTGGTGATGCTGTGGCAGCATCAATGATGTCAGCAGTGGCAGTGATGCCAGTGGTGATGCTGTGGCAGCATCAGTGATGTCAGCAGTGGCAGCGATGGCAGTGATGCCAGTGGTGATGCTGTGGCAGCATCAGTGATGCCAGCAGTGGCAGTGATGCCAGTGGTGATGCTGTGGCAGCATCAGTGATGTCAGCAGTGACAGTGATGCCAGTGGTGATGCTGTGGCAGCATCAATGATGTCAGCAGTGGCAGTGATGCCAGTGGTGATGCTGTGGCAGCATCAGTGATGTCAGCAGTGGCAGCGATGGCAGTGATGCCAGTGGTGATGCTGTGGCAGCATCAATGATGTCAGCAGTGGCAGTGATGCCAGTGGTGATGCTGTGGCAGCATCAGTGATGTCAGCAGTGGCAGCGATGGCAGTGATGCCAGTGGTGATGCTGTGGCAGCATCAATGATGTCAGCAGTGGCAGTGATGCCAGTGGTGATGCTGTGGCAGCATCAATGATGTCAGCAGTGGCAGTGATGCCAGTGGTGATGCTGTGGCAGCATCAGTGATGTCAGCAGTGGCAGTGATGCCAGTGGTGATGCTGTGGCAGCATCAGTGATGTCAGCAGTGCCAGTGATGTCAGTGGTGCCAGTGGTGTCAGGGGCTGGTGCCAGTGATGCCAGTGGTGATGCTGTGGCAGCATCAGTGATGTCAGCAGTGCCAGTGATGTCAGTGGTGCCAGGGGCTGGTGGCAGTGATGCCAGTGGTGATGCTGTGGCAGCATCAATGATGCCAGCAGCGGCAGCGATGTCTGTGTCAGTGGTGCCAGGGGTTGTTGGCAGTGGTGTCTGTATCAGCGGTGCCAGCGATGCCAGCGGTGCCAGGGCCCGTCGGCAGCGGTGGCAGCGGCAGTGGCAGTGGCATGCCAGGGGCGGCAGTGTGGGTACCTCCGCGGAGCGAGCCAGCAGCGCGTTGCGGTTCTCGATGCGGTAGATGTCAGGTTTGGACCTCTCGGGCAGCAGCAGGGACACATCCAGGCTCAGCTCCTGCTGCTGCGGCGGTGCCAGCAGCTGGTGCTGTGCCAGGGCTTGGAACACCAGGATGGTGGCCTGGGGAAGGGGCACAGCTGCGTCACCAAGGGGCTGGGCATGGCACCTCCAGCGTGCCCCCAGTGCCAGCAGGCTGGGGATGAGCTCAAGGGGACCTCCAGGAGGAGAGGGGCAGCAGGATGGGCAGCAGGATGGGCAGCAGGATGGGCAGCAGGAGTGTGGCTTCGGGGTGGCAGAGGTGCCCTCTGGGGTGACCAAGGGGTGGAGATGCCCTCTGGGGTGTCCAAGGGGTGGAGGTGCCCTCTGGGGTGACTCAGGGGTGGAGATGCCCTCTGGGGTGTCCAAGGGGTGGAGGTGCCCTCTGGGGTGACCCAGGGATGGAGATGCCCTCTGGGGTGTCCAAGGGGTGGAGATGCCCTCTGGGGTGACCCAGGGGTGGAGATGCCCTCTGGGGTGTCCAAGGGGTGGAGATGCCCTCTGGGGTGACCCAGGGGTGGAGATGCCCTCTGGGGTGACCCAGGGGTGGAGGTGCCCTCTGGGGTGACCCAGGGGTGGAGGTGCCCTCTGGCATCACTACTGGAGCCCACCCCATGGGGCACTGAGGGAGTTGTGCCCAGCAGGGTTGGCCACCTGGGACCATCCATAGCTACCACCATAGGTGCCCACCTCATGGGGCACTGAGGGGGCTGTGCCCACCAAGTTGCCCACCTGAGTCAATCCATAGGTGCCCACTCCCATGGGGCACTGAGGGGGCTGTGCCCACCAAGTTGCCCACCTGAGTCAATCCATAGGTGCCCACCCCTGTAGGGCACCGAGGGGGCTGTGCCCACCAAGTTGCCCACCTGTGTGGATCCATAGGTGCCATCATAGTGATTCTGCTGTGCCAACCAACGAGCCACAGGTCCTGTCAGCTCCAACTTCTGCATCTGCAGCAGTGCCAGCAGGGCATAGGAGGTGCCCTCGACGTTGTAGGTGCGGGCATTGTAATCCTCCCACCTCTGCCCACCTGAGGTGGCACCAACCCATCAGAACCCTCCAGAGATGCCATCTCTCCCCCCCTCCCCCATTCAAAGCCCCCCCCCCCCCCCCCAAAACTACCTCTCCCCACCTGTACCCACCCTGGGGTGGGCACCTCACCTTTGGAGTGCTTCATGAGGACCTTCTCACTGTGGAGTTTGCCAGCCAGTGCCAGGGCATAGGAGGTCAAGGCCACGGTGTAAGGTCTGGCCAGGCCCTGGTACTTCTTGCTGAGGTACTCAGCAGCTCTGTCAATGGCTGTGTCCAAGGTCTGAGGAGGAAGAAGATGATGATGATGAAGGAAGAAGGAGGTTGGTGGGCATCAGGAAGGTGCCAAGGGGCAACCTCCACCCCCAGGGTCCAACTCACACTGATGTAGTCCCTGCAGATCTCTTTGGACTCCAGCAGTGCCACCAGGACGAAGGCTGTGAGGGACACCTCAGGCTCTGCCCCCTGGTAGCCACCCTGGGGGAGGAGGGAGAGGAAGATGAAGATGAAGGCTTCCAGGCAGGTGCTTCTCAGCCACCACCCAACCTTGGCACCCAGCACCCAGCCTTGGTCCTCACCACTCAGCTTTGGCACCCAACACACAACCTTGGCACTCACCACCCAGCCTTGGTCCTCACCTCCCATCCTTGGTCCCCACCTCCCATCCTTGGTCCCCACCTCCCATCCTTGGTCCCCACCTCCCATCCTTGGTCCCCACCTCCCATCCTTGGTCCTCACCTCCCATCCTTGGTCCTCACCTCCCATCCTTGGTCCCCACCTCCCATCCTTGGTCCTCACCTCCCATCCTTGGTCCTCACCTCCCATCCTTGGTCCCCACCTCCCATCCTTGGTCCTCACCTCCCATCCTTGGTCCCCACCTCCCATCCTTGGTCCTCATCTCCCATCCTTGGTCCTCACCTCCCAACCTTGGTCCCCACCACCCATCCTTGGTCCCCACCTCCCATCCTTGGCCCTCACCACCCATCCTTGGCCCTCACCACCCATCCTTGGCACTCATCACCCATCCTTGGTCCTCACCACCCATCCTTGGTCCTCACCACCCAACCTTGGTTCTCACCTCCCATCCTTGGTCCCCACCACCCATCCTTGGTCCCCACCTCCCATCCTTGGTCCTCACCACTCATCCTTGGCACTCACCACCTAACCTTGGTCCTCACCACCCATCCTTGGCACTCACCTCCTATCCTTGGCACTGAACACCTATCCTTGCTCCTCACCTCCCATCCTTGCTCCTCACCACCCATCCTTGGCACTCAACACCTATCCTTGCTCCTCACCTCCCATCCTTGCTCCTCACCACCCATCCTTGCTCCTCACCACCCATCCTTGGCACTCAACACCTATCCTTGCTCCTCACCTCCCATCCTTGGCTCTCACCTCCCATCCTTGGCTCTCACCTCCCATCCTTGGCTCTCACCTCCCATCCTTGGCTCTCACCTCCCATCCTTGGCTCTCACCTCCCATCCTTGGTCCCTACCACTCATCCTTGGCACTCACCTCCTATCATTGGCTCTCACCTCCCAACCTTGGCTCTCACCTCCCATCCTTGGTCCTCACCACCCATCCTTGGCACTCACCTCCCAACCTTGGCACTCACCTCCCATCCTTGGCACTCACCTCCCATCCTTGCTCCCCACCACCCATCCTTGCTCCACACCACCCATCCTTGCTCCCCACCACCCATCCTTGCTCCCCACCACCCAGACCACTTCTTTCCCTCTTACTCCTTCCAAAACTCCATCCTGAACCCCCCCAAACTTCTCTGCCCATCACCACCACCACGATGGAGAACTTCTGCTTGGCTCCAAACCGTCATGGCCTTGGTCAGCACTGGAGCATCCTCTTTGAAGATCCCATCTGGGTTCTGCTTCTCCAGGATCAGCCACTTGACAGCTCCACAGATCACCTCAGGCTCAATGTCAATCAAATTGATGGCCATGGAGAAGACTTTGGCCACGTAGGCTGTCAGCCTGAGGTGGAGACAGACCTTTAAGGGTGCTGCTGGCCAAGCTTTGGCATCCACCTCAGCCTGGTGGTGATGGAGCTGAAGCTCACCAAGTGCTTGATTTACAGTGGGGGTAGATAGCAAAGGAGCTCTCAGGCTTCCTGTAGGCCAATTGTTGAGTGTAACCTGGAGGAGAAGGAGGAGAAGAAGGTGGTGGTGGTCAACAGGAGGAGGACCCAAGAGGGACTTGAGGTCAGCAAGGGACTCCAGGAGTTGGGGAGCACAAGGGTGGGGCCAAGCTGTTGATGTTCTCCAGCCTGGAAGCCTTGGGAGATGCCTTCAGGCTACTGGGAGATGCTTCCAACCCCCTGGGAGATGCCTTCAACCCCCTGGGAGATGCCTCCAACCCCCTGGGAGATGCCTCCAATGCCCTGGGAGATGCCTTCAGGCTACTGGGAGATGCCTTCAACCCCCTGGGAGATGCTTCCAATGCCCTGGGAGATGCCTCCAACCCCTCAGGAGATGCCTTCAAGCCTTGGTAGCTGCCTCCAAGCCCTCAGGAGATGCCTTCAACCCCTTGGCAGATGCCTCCAACCCCCTGGCAGCTGCCTCCAACCCCTCAGGAGATGCTTTCAAGCCTTGGTAGCTGCCTCCAACCCCCTGGCAGCTGCCTCCAACCCCTCAGGAGATGCCTCCAAGCCCCTGGCAGCTTCCCCTCACCCTTCCTGATGAGGTTGATGGCCTCAGCCCTGCGGTCCAGGCCCATGGCCTCCCACTGGGAGGTGCTGTCCAGGTAGTGAGTGGCAATGACAGTTGGGGTCATCCAGAACATGTTCTGCTCCCCACAGCCTGTTGGGGTCACTATGAGTTCCCTCAGCTTGCTGCCATCGATGGCTTTCTCCACCAGGTTGGACACAGGGTTGCCTGCAGGGGGAGAGGAAGGAGGAGAAGGGAGAGGGGAAGGAGAAGGAGGAGAAAGAGAAGGAGGAGGAGAAGGAGGAGGAGAAGGAGGAGGAGAAGGAGGAGGAGAAGGAGGAGGAGAAGGAGGAGGAGAAGGAGGAGGAGAAGGAGGAGGAGAAGGAGGAGGAGAAGGAGGAGGAGAAGGAGGAGGAGAAGGAGGAGGAGAAGGAGGAGGAGAAGGAGGAGGAGAAGGATAAAGAGAAGAAGGAGGATGAGGAGGAAAAGGAGGAAGAGGAGGAGGATGAGCAGGAGGAGGAGGATGAGCAAGAGGAAGAAAAGGAGGAGGAGGTGGAGGAGGAAAACAGCAGGAGGAGGAGGAGGAAAGGGAGGAGGAGGAAAGGGAGGAGGAGGAAAGGGAGGAGGAGGAAAGGGAGGAGGAGGAAAGGGAGGAGGAGGAAAGGGAGGAGGAGGAGAGGGAGGAGGAGGAAAGGGAGGAGGAGGAAAGGGAGGAGGAGGAAAGGGAGGAGGAGGAAAGGGAGGAGGAGGAAAGGGAGGAGGAGGAAAGGGAGGAGGAGGAAAGGGAGGAGGAGGAAAGGGAGGAGGAGGAAAGGGAGGAGGAGGAAAGGGAGGAGGAGGAAAGGGAGGAGGAGGAGAGGGAGGAGGAGGAGGAGGAGGAAAGGGAGGAAGAGGAAAAGGAGGAGTCAGAGGATGAGGAGGAGGGATGAAGACCTCACCCACCCTTCTCCAAGGCTGTCCCCACCTCTGTCCCCCTTCCCCTCCTCACCTTGGATGAGGACTCTTGTCTCAGACTCAGTGTCAGGGACCTTGTCCCAGAGGTCCAAAGCCTTCACAGTCACATTCTGGACTCCATCTGGGGAGGTCGAGATGGAGATGGAGACCTCCAAAGCCTGGAGGCTGAGGTGACCCAACCCTGCCTTGGCCCTCAAGATGCTCCAGAGCCTCACCAGGAGGTCCTTCAAGAGCCCCACCAGGAGGTCCCTCAAGAGCCTCACCAGGAGGTCCCTCAAGAGCCCCACCAAGAGGTCCCTCAAGAGCCACACCAGGAGGTCCCTCAAGATGCTCCCAGAGCCCCACCAGGAGGTCCCTCAAGATGCTCCTAGAGCCCCACCAGGAGGTCCCTCAAGATGCTCCCAGAGCCCCACCAGGAGGTCCCTCAAGATGCTCCTAGAGCCCCACCAGGAGGTCCCTCAAGATGCTCCAGAGCCACACCAGGAGGTCCCTCAAGAGCCCCACCAGGAGGTCCCTCAAGATCCCTCAGACCCTTCCCACCACCTTGGGACATCTCCATGAGGGGGTTGAGACCTCCTCCCCCCCCCAAGGCCACTCAACTGATGCCTTTGTTCTTGGGGTCCAGCTCCACGATGGTCACATTCTTCACCTTCCTTATCCCCTCAGGCTGCAGAGGTCAAAAGGTCAAAGGTTGGCATGGGTTTGGCTCCAACCCATCCCAACCTCTCCAGCTTGGCCAAGGAAGGAGTCCAGTTGGAACCAGGAACCCACCCAAGAGCATGAGGTGAAGTGGGAGAACCCTGGGAGATGCCTTCAAACCCTCTGGAGATGCCTCCAGACCCCTGGGAGATGCCTTCAGACCCTTGGGAGATGCCTCCAACCCCCTGGGAGATGCCTTCAGACCCTCTAGAGATGCCTCCAACCCCCTGGGAGATGCCTTCAGACCCTCTGGAGATGCCTCCAACCCCCTGGAGATCTCTTCAACCCCCTGGGAGATGCCTCCAAACCTCTCCTAGATACCTCCAGCCCCTTGGGAGATGCTTCCAACCTCCTGGAGGACAACTTTTGGTCCCCAACCTCCCCCCACCCTTGGCTCCCACCCCCCCCTGCTAGCTTAGAGGAAGATGCTGCTGCTGAAGCTCCACCTCAGACCCATCTCTAGAGGTGGAGCTGAGCCCAGCCCAAGCCCAGGGAGGAAGAGGAGCAGCTGAGGGTTGACTCACCACAACTTTGAGCTTCTTCTTGACCCCATCAGACAAGGACCTGTACCTGACAGCAGCTTTGACCTCCACATCGTGGTGGCCCAGGAGGAGGGGGACAATGACAAAGGGGACAGCTCTGGAGGACTGAGCCTTCAGCTTGAGGACCTGCTGGTAGCGAGCCTTGGAGGTGGAGGCACTGCAGAGGGCTGGGTTGTGCAGCAGCTCCACTCGCACCTGCAAGGGGCAGGAGGTGTTGGGAGTGGGCTTCAAGGTGGGCAGGAACCCAACCAGCACCTCCTGAAGCCACCCAGAAGGGTTGGAGATGTTGGGAGTGGGCTTCAAGGTGGGCAGAAGGGTTGGAGATGTTGGGAGTGGGCTTCAAGGTGGGCAGGAACTAAACCAGCACCACCTGAAGCCACCCAGAAGGGTTGGAGATGTTGGGAGTGGGCTTCAAGGTGGGCAGAGACTCAACCAGCACCTCCTGAAGCCACCCAGAAGGGTTGGAGATGTTGGGAGTGGGCTTCAAGTGGGCAGAGACTCAACCAGCACCACCTGAAGCCACCCAGAAGGGTTGGAGGTGTTGGGAGTGGGCTTCAAGGTGGGCAGAAGGGTTGGAGATGTTGGGAGTGGGCTTCAAGGTGGGCAGGAACTCAACCAGCACCACCTGAAGCCACCCAGAAGGGTTGGAGATGTTGGGAGAGGGCTTCAAGGTGGGCAGGAACTCAACCAGCACCTCCTGAAGCCACCCAGAAGGGTTGGAGGTGTTGGGAGTGGGCTTCAAGGTGGGCAGGAACCCAACCAGCACCTCCTGAAGCCATCCAGAAGGGTTGGAGGTGTTGGGAGTGGGCTTCAAGGTGGGCAGGAACTCAACCAGCACCACCTGAAGCCACCCAGAAGGGTTGGAGATGTTGGGAGTGGGCTTCAAGGTGGGCAGAAGGGTTGGAGATGTTGGGAGTGGGCTTCAAGGGGGGCAGGAACTCAACCAGCACCACCTGAAGCCACCCAGAAGGGTTGGAGATGTTGGGAGAGGGCTTCAAGGTGGGCAGGAACCCAACCAGCACCTCCTGAAGCCACCCAGAAGGGTTGGAGATGTTGGGAGTGGGCTTCAAGGTGGGCAGAAGGGTTGGAGATGTTGGGAGTGGGCTTCAAGGTGGGCAGGAACCCAACCAGCACCTCCTGAAGCCCCCCAGGAGGTTCTGGGGGGGCTTGGGCTCCTCACCAGGATGTCCTCCTGCAGGTAGTTGTAGAGCACTGCTCGGATCTCCACCTGCTCGTTCCTCACCACCGAGTAGGGCAGGCGCAGGTCGATGAAGAAGTCTTTCACCACTGTGATCTCATAGGGGGAGGCCACGCAGAGACCTGTGGGAGAGGCCCCCCCAAGGGGTGGTCGAGGTCAGGAGCTTGAGCTTGGTGTGGCCCAGAGATGGCTTCGAGGCTTGGGAGATGCCTCAAGCGCCGAGGAGATGCTTGGAGGCTTTTGGAGGCTTCTCTCGAGGCTTGGGAGGATCCTTCAAGGCTCAGGAGGTCCTCAGGAGGTGTTGGAGGTCCCTCAAGGCCCATGGAGGCTTCCCAAGGCTTGGGAGATCCTTCAAGCCTCAGAGGATCCCTCAAGGCCCATGGAGGCCACTCAAGGCTTGGGAGATCCTTCAAGCCTCAGAGGATCCCTCAAGGCTCATGGAGGTCTCTCAGGGCTTGGGAGATCCTTCAAGGCTCAGGAAGTCCCTCAAGCCCATGGAGGCCTCTCAAGGCTTGGAGGATCCTTCAAGGCTCATGGAGGCCTCTTAAGGCTTGGGAGATCCTTCAAGCCTCAGGAGGTCCTCAGGAGGTGTTGGAGGTCCCTCAAGGCCCATGGAGGTCTCTCAGGGCTTGGGAGATCCTTCAAGCCTCAGGAGGTCCCTCAAGGCCCATGGAGGCCTCTCAGGGCTTGGAGGATCCCTCAAGCCTCAGGAGGTCCTCAGAAGGTCCCTCAAGCTTTGGAGGATCTCTTGGACCCTCAGGTCCATCTGCTGCCTCCATCACCTACCCTTGCCAGATGAGATGCTGATGGCTTGGACCTCCCATGTGGTGATGGAGTCAGGGACATAAAGAGACAGAGTCTTCTTGGAGATCCTGGAGAGGGTGAAAAGGACCAAGGTGGACCTCAAGACCATAGATGCTCCTCAAGCTGGACCAAGGAGCTGCAGATGCTCCTCAAGCTCAACCCAGGAGCTGCAGATGGTCCTCAAGCTGGACCAAGGAGCTGCAGATACTCCTCAAGCTGAACCAAGGAGCTGCAGATGCTCCTCAAGCTGAACCAAGGAGCTGCAGATGCTCCTCAAGCTGGACCAAGGAGCTGCAGATGCTCCTCAAGCCAGGACAAGGAGCTGCAGATGCTCCTCAAGCCAGGACAAGGAGCTGCAGATGCTCCTCAAGCCAGGACAAGGAGCTGCAGATGCTCCTCAAGCTGGACCAAGGAGCTGCAGATGCTCCTCAAGCCAGGACAAGGAGCTGCAGATGCTCCTCAAGCTTGACCAAGGAGCTGCAAATGCTCCTCAAGCCAGGACAAGGAGCTGCAGATGCTCCTCAAGCCAGGACCAAGGAGCTGCAGATGCTCCTCAAGCCGGGACAAGGAGCTGCAGATGCTCCTCAAGCTCAACCAAGGAGCTGCAGATGCTCCTCAAGCCAGGACCAAGGAGCTGCAGATGCTCCTCAAGCCAGGACCAAGGAGCTGCAGATGCTCCTCAAGCCAGGACAAGGAGCTGCAGATGCTCCTCAAGCCAGGACAAGGAGCTGCAGATGCTCCTCAAGCTGAACCAAGGAGCTGCAGATGCTCCTCAAGCTAGGACAAGGAGCTGCAGATGCTCCTCAAGCCAGGACAAGGAGCTGCAGATGCTCCTCAAGCTCAACCAAGGAGCTGCAGATGCTCCTCAAGCCAGGACAAGGAGCTGCAGATGCTCCTCAAGCTGGACCAAGGAGCTGCAGATGCTCCTCAAGCTAGGACAAGGAGCTGCAGATGCTCCTCAAGCTGGACCAAGGAGCTGCAGATGCTCCTCAAGCCAGGACAAGGAGCTGCAGATGCTCCTCAAGCTGAACTAAGGAGCTGCAGATACTCCTCAAGCTGAACCAAGAAGCTGCAGATGCTCCTCAAGCTAGGACAAGGAGCTGCAGATGCTCCTCAAGCCAGGACAAGGAGCTGCAGATGCTCCTCAAGCTCAACCAAGGAGCTGCAGATGCTCCTCAAGCCGGGACAAGGAGCTGCAGATGCTCCTCAAGCTGGACCAAGGAGCTGCAGATGCTCCTCAAGCTAGGACAAGGAGCTGCAGATGCTCCTCAAGCCAGGACAAGGAGCTGCAGATGCTCCTCAAGCTGAACTAAGGAGCTGCAGATACTCCTCAAGCTGAACCAAGGAGCTGCAGATGCTCCTCAAGCTAGGACAAGGAGCTGCAGATGCTCCTCGAGGTGCACCAAGGAGCTGCAGATGGTCAGAAGCTCAAAAGTGAACCTCCTATGGACTTGGAAGTGGCTGAGAGTTGACCTCCAGGGGCTGGCAGGTAGGTGGCAGAGGGACTCGAGGCTCACCCCGTCCGGTTGGGTGTCTCCTTCAGCTCCTCCACCTGCCACAGCCAACTCTCAGGGAATTGGGTCCTGGAGGTGATGCCTTCATCCTCCAGGAAGATATCCTCCTCCTCGCCTAGGGTTGGGGACACGATCAGGGACAGCCCCTTGGAGCGTGGGCGCAGCAACCCAACCCCTGCGTGGAGCCAAAAGCACCAGGGCTGAGCACAAGCAGCTCCCAAGCAGCTCCCAAACTTCTCCCAAGCAGCTCCCAAGCAGCTCCCAAACTTCTCCCAAGCAGCTCCCAAACTTCTCCCAGGCAGCTCCCAAGCATCTCCCAAAGCTTCTCCCAAGCAGCTCCCAGGCTTCTCCCAGGCTTCTCCCAAGCAGCTCCCAAGCTTCTCCCAGGCAGCTCCTAAGCATCTCCCAAACTTCTCCCAAGCAACTCCCAAGCTTCTCCCAGGCAGCTCCCAAGCTTCTCCCAAGCATCCCTCAAGCATCTCCCAAAGCTTCTCCCAAGCTTCTCCCAAGCAGCTCCCAAGCAGCTCCCAAGCTTCTCCCAAGCAGCTCCCAAAGCTTCTCCCAAGCTTCCCCCAAGCAACTCCCAAGCTTCTCCCAAAGCTTCTCCCAAGCTTCCCCCAAGCAGCTCCCAAGCAGCTCCCAAGCAGCTCCCAAGCAGCTCCCAAGCAGCTCCCAAGCAGCTCCCAAAGCTTCTCCCAAGCTTCCCCCAAGCAGCTCCCAAGCAGCTCCCAAGCAGCTCCCAAAGCTTCTCCCAAGCTTCCCCCAAGCAGCTCCCAAGCAGCTCCCAAGCAGCTCCCAAAGCTTCTCCCAAGCTTCCCCCAAGCAGCTCCCAAGCTTCCTCCAAGGCTTCTCCCAAGCTTCCCACAAAGGTCCCCCAAAGCTCCCCCAAAGCTCTCCCCAAGGACATCAGAAGCAGCTCCTGAGCTTCCCCACCCAGACCTCCTCCCACGCTCCACACTTGACCTTCCCCAGACCTCCACCCTTGAGCTTCCCCTCCCCCAGCCCTCCACCCACTCTCCACCCTTGACCTTCCCCACTCAGACCTCCACCCATGCTCCATGCTGGAGCTTCCCCAGACCTCCACCCATGCTCCATGCTTCAGGTTCCCCACCCAGACCTCCACCCATGCTTCAGGTTCCCCACCCAGACCTCCACCCACTCTCCACCCTTCACCTCCTCCCCCAGACCTCCACCTATGCTCCACACTTGACCTTCCCCAGACCTCCACCCATGCTCCATGCTTCAGGTTCCCCACCCAGACCTCCACCCACATTCCACACTTGACCTTCCCCCTCAGCCTTCCACCCATTCTCCACCCTTCACCTTCCCCCCCAGACCTCCACCCACGCTCCACACTTGACCTTCCCCACCCAGACCTCCACCCATGTTCCATGGTTGAGCTTCCCCACCCAGACCTCCACCCACTCTCCACCCTCGACCTTCCTCCACAGCCCTCCCCCCACTCTCCACCCTTCACCTTCCTCACCCAGACCTCCACTCATGCTTCACACTTGACCTTCCCCAGTCCTCCACCCATGCTCTGTGTTTGAGGTTCCTCACCCAGACCTCCACCCACGCTTTACCCCTGAGCTTCTCCAGACCTCCACCCATGCTCCATGCTGGAGGTTCTCCACCCACACCTCCACCCAAGCTCCACCCCTGAGCTTCTCCTTCACCCCTGAGCTTCTCCAGACCTCCACCCATGCTCCATGCTGGAGGTTCCCCACCCAGACCTCCACTCATGCTTCACCCCTGAGCTTCTCCTTCACACCTGAGCTTCCCCAGCCCTCCCCCCACTCTCCACCCTTCACCTTCCCCACCCAGACCTCCACCCACACTCCACACTTGACCTTCCCCACCCAGACCTCCACCCATGTTCCATGGTTGAGCTTCCCCACCCAGACCTCCACCCACTCTCCACCCTCGACCTTCCTCCACAGCCCTCCCCCCACTCTCCACCCTTCACCTTCCCCACCCAGACCTCCACCCATGCTCCATGCTGGAGCTTCCCCAGCCCTCTCCCTACTCTCCACCCTTCACCTTCCCCCCCCAGCTTTCATCCCTGATCTCCTCCTCCTCCTCTGCCCCCTGCCCCCCAGAACTTGCTTCGAGCCAGCAGCAGGTGAGTCTCTCTCTGTGCCTTGTCCAGGATGGCCTGGATGAAGGTGCAGCAGTCCAGGAAGGCTTTGGTGCAGGCATCTCCCTCCTGGATGTAGAGGATGCGCTTGGCACAGCTGTACCCCATGAGGTTCTCCTTCATGCCATCCTCACAGCACTTCCTCAGCTGCTTGTCCTGGTACTCGGCCGCTGGAGGGGGCACAGGGGCACAGCTGCTGCCAGGGTGGGGCTGGGGGGCAGCAGGGGCGTGGGGCAGTGGCGTGGGGGGGGGTTGGAGGCTCTGTAGTCCCTCGAGGGCTTGGGAGATGGGCACTGTGGTGGTCACCGTGGGCATGGGGCACTGCGGTGGTCACTGTGGGCATGGGGCACTGTGGTGGTCACCGTGGGCATGGGGCACTGCGGTGGTCACTGTGGGCATGGGGCACTGTGGTGGTCACTGTGGGCATGGGGCACTGTGGTGGTCACTGTGGGCATGGGGCACTGTGGTGGTCATGATGGGCATGGGGCACTGCGGTGGTCACTGTGGGTATGGGGCACTGTGGTGGTCACTGTGGGCATGGGGCACTGTGGTGGTCACCGTGGGCATGGGGCACTGCGGTGGTCACTGTGGGCATGGGGCACTGCGGTGGTCACCGTGGGCATGGGGCACTGTGGTGGTCACTGTGGGCATGGGGCACTGTGGTGGTCATGATGGGCATGGGGCACTGCGGTGGTCACTGTGGGCATGGGGCACTGTGGTGGTCACCGTGGGCATGGGGCACTCCATTGGTCACTGTGGGCATGGGGCACTGTGGTGGTCACCATGGGCATGGGGTACTCCACCCTGGTCATGGGGACCCTCTGATGCCAACCTGGCTGTGGGGCCCCTCTGATGCCACCCTGGTCATGGGGCCCCTCTGATGCCAGCCTGGCTGTGGGGCCCCACTGGTGCCACCCTGGTCATAGGGACCCTCTGATGCCAGCCTGCTTGTGGGGCCCCTCTGGTGCCACCCTGACCATAGGGACCCTCTGATGCCACCCTGGCTGTGGGGCCCCTCTGGTGCCACCCTGACCATAGGGACCCTCTGATGCCACCCTGGCTGTGGGGCCCCTCTGGTGCCACCCTGACCATAGGGACCCTCTGATGCCACCCTGGCTGTGGGGCCCCTCTGGTGCCACCTACCTTTGCCACTCTTGTACTCGACGAGCCGCAGGGAGCGGCGCCGGCGCTTGGGGACCTGGGGACAGCGGAGCTCTGGGGCCAGAGAGGGCACAAGGTCAGAGGGCACCAAGGCCACCTGCCCAACTTCACTGCCACCTCCCGGGGCTCAGGGACACCAAAGTGGCTCCAATGCCTCTGGCCACGAAGTGTCACCTGCCCAAGCTGTCACCTGCCCAAGCTGTCACCTACCCCAGCTCCAAGGTGCCACCTTCTGCACTGCCATGGTGCCACCTACCCCCATCCCTGGGGTGTCACCTACCCTGTTGTCACCTGGCCCACCCTCAAGGTGTCACCTCCTCATCCCCATGCTGTCACCCACCCCACCCCCATGCTGTCACCTCCTACCCCATTGTCACCCACCCCCATTGTCATCTTCTCCATCCCCATCCTGTCACCCACCTCATTGCCACCTACCCCAGCTCCAAGGTGTCACCTTCTGCATCCCCATGGTGTCACCTACCCTGTTGTCACCTAGACCATGCTCAAGGTGTCACCTCCTCATCTCCATGGTGTCACCCACTCCATCCCCAAGGTGGATGTCACCTCCTCCACCCCCATCATGTCACCTTCTCCATCTCCATGCTCTCACCTACCCCTTTGTCACCCACCCCCATTGTCACCTCCTCCCTCCTCACCCCCAATGTCACCTACTCCACACCCCCATTGTCACCTCCCCCACCCCTCCAGGTGCCAGCCCAGCTTGTCCCCAAGCTGTCCCCCACCTGCTCGCTGTGCTGTGGTGACCTTGCTGCTGGTGACCAAGCTGAGACCTGCATCAGCAAAGACCCCAACGTTGTCCCTGCCACTGCCCGAGGTGCAGCCCAGGTCACTCTTCTCCACCGTGTCCCAAACCTGCCACCAACAGGGGACAACCTTCAGCACCACTGCCACCACCTGGGGCCCTACAGCTGAGCGGGACATGGCTCTGGTGGCCCTCATGGAGCTGGGACACTTTGGTGGCCCGCAGGGACCTGGGACACTCTGGTGGCCCTCAAGGACCTGGGACACTCTTTTGGCCTTCAAGGACCTGGAACACTTTGGTGGCCCTCAAGGACCTGGAACACTTTGGTGGCCCTCAAGGACCTGGAACACTTTGGTGGTCATCAAGGACATGGGACACTTTGGTGGCCTTCAGGGACCTGGGACACTTTGGTGGCCCTCAAGGATCTGGAGCACTTTCTTGGCCCTCAGGGACCTGGGGCACTCTGGTGGCCTTCAAGGACCTGGAACACTTTGGTGACCCTCAAGGACCTGGAACACTTTGGTGGCCTTCAAGGACCTGGAACACTTTGGTGACCCTCAAGGACCGGGGACACTCTTTTGGCCTTCAAAGACCTGGAACACTTTGGTGGCCTTCAAGGACCTGGAATACTCTGGTGGCCCTCAAAGACTTGGAACACTCTGGTGGCCCTCAAGGACCTGGAACACTCTGGTGGCCCTCAAAGACCTGGAACACTTTGGTGGCCTTCAAGGACCTGGAACACTCTGGTGGCCTTCAAGGACCTCAAGGACACTTTGGGGGTGTTCAGGAGCATTGGACTCTTGGTGGCCTCACCTTGGCCTGGGTGAGTTTGTTCTTCTTGTTGAGGACAAAGACTCCTTTGTCCACGGCCACCAACCCAACGTGGGCCTTGTGGTCGCCCTCGATGCGCAGGTTGATATTTCCCTGTGGCTCCTTCACCCTGTTGTCAACAGCTGTTGCTCCTGTCACCACCAGCTGGAGGTGACACCAGGTGGGAAGAGTTGGTCAGGGTCATGAGAACCTTCACCACATCTCCACACTTCCAGGAGTTGAACTTTGGTGAGGGTAACTCCAACCCAGCGAGGGGTTGGAGACCTCCACGGGTGGTTGGTGAGCATCAGGGGACAGCTGGACCACCGATGGGTCACTCAGGAGATGCTCCTGGGCCACTCAAACCACCTTAGTCTCCATCAGAGGTCATCCAAGACCTTCAAAGACCACCCAAACACTTCCAGAAGGCCCCTCAAGCCCTTTGAGGGGTCCCTCAAAGCACCCCAAGAGGCCACTTGAGATCCTCATGGACCACCCAAGCCATCTAAGAGCCACCAAGTCCCCATCAGTTGCCACCCAAAACCCTCAAAGACCACCCAAACCCTTCCAAGCTGAACCTCAAGGACTACCTAAACCCTTCCAAGCTGACCCTCAAGGACCACCCAAATCCTTCCAAGCTGACCCTCAAGACCTTCAAAGACCACCCAAGCCCTTCCAAGGTGACCTTCAAGATCCTCAAGGATCACCCAAACCATCTAAGAGCCACCAAATCCCCATCAGAAGCCACCCAAGACCCTCAGAGCCCACCCAAGCCCTTCCAAGGTGACCTTCAAGGTCCTCAAAGACTACCTGAACCCTTCCAAGCTGACCCTCAAGACCTTCAAAGACCACCCAAACCCTTCCAAGGTGACCTTCAAGACCCTCAAAGACCACCTGAACCCTTCCAAGCTGACCCTCAAGACCTTCAAAGACCACCCAAGCCCTTCCAAGGTGACCTTCAAGATCCTCAAGGATCACCCAAACCATCTAAGAGCCACTAAATCCCCATCAGAGCCCACCCAAGACTCTCAGAGGCCACCCAAGGCCTTCAAAGACCACCCAAACCCTTCCAAGAAGCCCATCTAGCCCATCTAGACCCTCAATGCCTTCCAGCAAACTTCTCCAGCCCCTCAAGACCTCCTGAGGCCACCTTCGAGGGTGAGAAGCGTTGCCTGGAGCCTCCTTTGACCTCTGGGCCATACTCACAGAGCCCATGCAGGTGTCTTTGACATCCACCCAGATGGAGTCAGCCACTATCTCCTCAGGCTTCACCACATAGTAGGCCACGATGCGGAAGGAGGGGATGAGCTCAGGGCTCACTGGCAGGGTCATGCTGACCAAGCTCTGGCCAGGGCCACGGCGCTGCCTCTCTGCCTTCAGGATGCGACCTCTGCTCATCAGCTGTGGGGGGGGAAGAGGAGCTTGGGTTGGTGGGCACTTGGGTTGGGTTGGTTGCATTGGGTAAGTTGGGTTGGGTTGGGATGGGTTTGGTTGGTTGGGTTGGGATAGGTTGGGATGGGCTGGGATGGTTGGGTTGGGTTGGTTGGGATAGGTTGGGTTGGGATGGGTAAGTTGGATTAGAAGGGTTGAGATGGGTTGGATAAGTTGTGTTGGGTTGTGTTGGTTGGGTTGGGATTGGTTGGTTAGGTTGGGATAGGTTGGGATGGGTTGGGTTGGTTAGGTTGGGATATGTTGGGATGGGTTGGGTTGGTTGGGTTGGTTGCATTGGGTAAGTTGGGTTGGGTTGCGATTGGTTGGGATGGGTTGGGATGGGTTGGGATGGTTGGGTTGGGATGAATTTGGTTGGTTGGGTTGGGATGGGTTGGGTTGGTTGGGATAGTTTGGGTTGGGATGGGTAAGTTGGATTAGTTTGGTTGAGATGGGTTGGGTAAGTTGGGTTGGGTTGGTTGGGTTGGGATGGGTTGGGATGGGTTGAGTTGGTTGAGTTGTGTTGGTTGCATTGGGTTGGTTGGGTTGAGATTAGTTGGGATGGGTTGGGGTGGGTTGGATAAATTGGGTTGGTTGGGATGGGTTGGTTGGGTTGGGATTGGTAAATTGGATTAGTTTGGTTGAGATGGGTTGGATAAGTTGGGTTGGGTTGGTTGTTTTGGGTAAGTTGGTTTGGTTGGGTTGGGATGGGTTGATTGGGTTGGGATGGGTTGGGTAAGTTGGGTTGGTTGGGTTTGATTGGTTGGGTTGGGATGGGTTTGGTTGGTTGGGTTGGGATAGGTTGGGATGGGTTGGTTTGGTTGAGTTGGGATGGGTTGGGTAATTTGGGTTGGGTTGATTGGGTTGGGTTAATTGGGTTGATTGGGTTGGGATAGGTTGGGTAAGTTAGGTTGGGATGGGATAGGTTGGGTTGGATAAATTGGGTTAGTTGGGTTGGGTAATTTGGGTAAGTTGGGTTGGTTAGGTTGGGTAAGTTGGGTTGGTTGGGTTGGTTGACTTGATTGGGTTGTTGGGTTGGGTTGGTTGGGTTGGGTTGTTGGGGTTAGGTTGGTTGGGTTGTTTAGGTTGGGTTGGTTGGGTTGTTTAGGTTGGGTTGGTTATTGGGTTAGGTTGGTTGGGTTGATTGATTTGGTTTGGTAGTTGGGTTAGGTTGGTTGGGTTGATTGATTGGGTTTGGTTGTTGGGTTAGGTTGGTTGGGTTGGTTGATTGGGTTGGGTTGTTGGGTTAGGTTAGTTGGGTTGATTGATTGGGCTGGTGGTTGGGTTGGGTTGGTTGTTGGGTTAGGTTGGTTGAGTTGATTGATTAGGTTTGGTAGTTGGGGTTGGGTTCCTCGCTCGCAGCCCAAGCCAAGCAGCTCCTCACCAGGTAGGTGAAGTGTGTGACGGAGTCCAGGTTGGAGCTGCTGTGGCTCTTGAGGTGGAAGTTGATAGGGAGGTTCTCCCCGGCCTGCACCGTGTCGGCACGCAGGGTCAGGTGCAGGAAGTTGCCAGAAGCTCCTTGGCTGCGGTAGGCTTTGGCCGTCATGGTCCGCGAGGCCTGGCGCTCGGCGGGCAGCCTGGCCTGAGCCGTCCGCACCTGCCGCGGGAGAGAGGGCACATGGTGGCAGCTGGGCACGTGGTGGTAGCTGGGTACATGATGGTAGTTGGGCACATGGTGGCAGCTGGGCATGTGGCGGTAGTTGGGCATGTGGCGGTAGTTGGGCATGTGGCGGTAGTTGGACACGTGGCGGTAGTTGGGCACATGGTGGTAGTTGGGTATATGGTGGCAGCTGGGCACATGGTGGCATCTGGGCACGTGGCGGTAGTTGGGCACGTGGCAGTAGTTGGGCACCTGGTGGTAGTTGGGCACGTGGTGGCAGCTGGGTATATGGTGGCAGCTGGGCACGTGGTGGCAGCTGGGCATGTGATGGTAGTTGGGCACGTGGTGGCAGCTGGGCACGTGGTGGTAGCTGGGCACGTGGTGGTAGTTGGACATGTGGTGGCAGCTGGGTATATGGTGGCAGCTGGGCATGTGGTGGCAGCTGGGCACCTGGTGGTAGTTGGGCATGTGGTGGCAGCTGGGCACATGGTGGTAGCTGGGCACGTGGTGGTAGTAGGGTATATGGTGGCACCTGGGCACGTGGTGGTAGTTGGGCACGTGGTGGTAGCTGGGCACGTGGTGGTAGTAGGGTATATGGTGGCACCTGGGCACGTGGTGGTAGTTGGGCACGTGGTGGCAGCTGGGCACCTGGTGGTAGTTGGGCACGTGGTGGCAGTTGGGTGCTTTATTTGGAGCATGGGACTCTCAATCCCAGGGTCGTGGGTTCAAGCCCCACGTTGGGCTCCAAATCAATTGCCTTGGGTGCTTTATTTAGAGCATGGGACTCTTACTCCCAGGGTCATGGGTTCAAGCCCCACATTAGGTGCCAAATCAATTGTCTTGGGTTCTGTGTTTAGAGCATGGGAGTCTTACTCCCAGGGTCGTGGGTTCGAGCCCCATGTTGGGCTCCAACTAAATTGCCTTGGGTTCTTTATTTGGAGCATGGGACTCTTACTCCCAGGGTCGTGGGTTCAAGCCCCACATTGGGCTCCAAATCAATTGTCTTGGGTGCTTTATTTAGAGCATGGGACTCTTACTGCCAGGGTCGTGGGTTCAAGCCCCACGTTGGGCTCCAAGTAAATTGCCTTGGGTTCTTTATTTGGAGCATGGGACTCTTACTCCCAGGGTCATGGATTCAAGCCCCACGTTGGGCTCCAAGTAAATTGTCTTGGGTGCTTTATTTAGAGCATGGGACTCTTACTCCCAGGGTCATGGGTTCAAGCCGCACGTTAGGTGCCAAATCAATTGTCTTGGGTTCTGTGTTTAGAGCATGGCACTCTTACTCCCAGGGTGGTGGGTTCAAGCCCCACGTTGGGCTCCAAATCAATTGCCTTGGGTGCTTTATTTAGAGCATGGGACTCTTACTGCCAGGGTCATGGATTCAAGGCCCACGTTGGGCTCCAAGTAAATTGTCTTGGGTGCTTTATTTAGAGCATGGGACTCTTAGTCCCAGGGTCGTGGGTTCAAGCCGCACGTTAGGTGCCAAATCAATTGTCTTGGGTTCTGTGTTTAGAGCATGGCACTCTTACTCCCAGGGTCGTGGGTTCAAGCCCCAGGTTGGGCTCCAAATAAATAATCTTGGGTGCTTTATTTAGAGCATGGGACTCTTACTCCCAGGGTCGTGGGTTCAAGCCCCACGTTGGGCTCCAAGTAAATTGTCTTGGGTTCTTTATTTGGAGCATGGGACTCTTACTGCCAGGGTCATGGGTTCAAGCCCCACGTTGGGCTCCAAGTCAATTGTCTTGGATGCTTTATTTGGAGCATGGGACTCTTACTCCCAGGGTCGTGGGTTCAAGCCCCATGTTAGGTGCCAAATCAATTATCTTGGGTTCTAACCCATAATTCCCAGAGACTCTAATAAATTTGATAGACCCAATCACAATTTATAGAGTGCCCTTCCCTCTCCTTTCCCAAAGAGAGGGATTAGATATAGGGAGAGAGAGAGAGAGAGCTAAGCACCCCCCAATAAATCAATCTGGCTCTATTTGGAAGTCGAAAGAAGAAGCTTAAGAGTAACTTAGAAGAGGTAGCTGAGGGAGGGAGGTTTACAAAGGGTAGGGAAGGGGAAAATAGCAACCTACAGAAGGTATAAATACAACCCCAGTTGTGTGCTGGTTTGGTGCCCAACGTGGGGCTCGAACCCACGACCTTGGGATTAAGAGTCCCATGCTCCAAATAAATTGTCTTGGGTGCTTTATTTAGAGCATGGAACTCTTAATCCCGGAGTTGTGGGTTCAAGCCCCACGTTAGGTGCCAAATCAATTGTCTTGGGTTCTGTGTTTAGAGCATGGGACTCTTACTCCCAGGGTCGTGGGTTCAAGCCCCACGTTGGGCTCCAAATAATCTTGGGTGCTTTATTTAGAGCATGGGACTCTTACTGCCAGGGTCATGGGTTCAAGCCCCACATTGGGCACCAAGTAAATTGTCTTGGGTTCCATATTTCAAGCATGGGACTCTTAATCCCAGGGTCGTGGGTTCGAGCCCCAGGTTGGCCAAAGGAGAAATTTAAGAGTAACTTAGAAGAGGTAGCTGAGGGAGGGAGGTTTACAAAGGGTAGGGAAGGGGAAAATAGCAACCTACAGAAGGTATAAACACAACCCCAGTTGTGTGCTGGTTTGGCGCCCAACGTGGGGCTCGAACCCACGACCTTGGGATTAAGAGTCCCATGCTCCAAATAAATTGTCTTGGGTGCTTTATTTAGAGCATGGAACTCTTAATCTGAGGGTTGTGGGTTCAAGCCCCACATTGGGCACCAAGGAAATTGTCTTGGGTTCTGTATTTCAAGCATGGGACTCTTAATCCCAGGGTCGTGGGTTCGAGGCCCAAGTTGGCCAAAGGAGAAGTTTAAGAGTAACTTAGAAGAGGTAGCTGAGGGAGGGAGGTTTACAAAGGGTAGGGAAGGGGGAAATAGCAACCTACAGAAGGTATAAACACAACCCCAGTTGTGTGCTGGTGGCTTTGGCTGCCTCGTGTCTGCCCTGGGGGGTGCTGGGATGCAGGCAGAGATGTGTAGAGTGAAGTGTGTGGTGAGAGAGAGAGAGAGAGAGAGGAACAGGAACTCCCCCTCCTTTATAGGGCAGGAAGTGGGGGGGGAGTGAGGTAAGCATCAGCTGGTGGTGTGAGCCACCCCTGGGGAGGGGTCAAGACCACTTGGGTTAGGTTCAGGGTTACTCCCCCCTGGAGTGTTAACCCTTTACACCACCATAGGTCACTTCAGCCACCCCTGTGTCCGACCACCCTGGCCACCCCAGGCCCAAGGCCACCCCAAGAGCTGTCCCACTCACCGTGATGTCCACACTGTCCTTGTTGGCTGGCATGTTGAGGACCAGCCTGGCTGTGCCATCCTGCTGGGTGGACACCTCACCCTCGAAGCCATCAGCCTGGACTGCCACCCGTGGGGCTGGGGACTCGTCCGGGTTGGTGACGTAGACCTTCAGGCCATGAGGAGGTGGCATGAGGGACACCTCAGCTGCTGCCATCCAGGTGGCACCAGCCAAGCT
Organism: Pogoniulus pusillus; assembly: GCF_015220805.1. NCBI lineage: Eukaryota > Metazoa > Chordata > Aves > Piciformes > Lybiidae > Pogoniulus > Pogoniulus pusillus. The sequence continues at coordinate 16,535 of NW_026974712.1, read as the reverse complement.
CCTCAAGGACCACCCAGAGCCTTCCAAAGGGACCCTCAAGGACCACCCAGAGCCTTCCAAAGGGACCCTCAAATCCACCAAGGGCCAAACCCTTCCAAAGGGTTCCTCAAGCTCCTCAAGGACCACTTAAAGCCTTCCAAGTGGCCACTCAAGGACCACCCAAACCCTTCCAAGTGGTCACTCAAGGACCACCCAAACCCTTCCAAATGGCCACTCAAGGACCCTCAAACTCTTCCAAGTGGCCACTCAAGGACCACTCAAACCCTTCCAAGTGGCTCCTCAAGGACCACCCAAACCCTTCCAAATGGCCACTCAAGGACCACTCAAATCCTTCCAAGGGTCTCCTCAAGGACCACTCCAACCCTTCCAGAGGGTTCACCAGGGACCCTCCCCCCCCCACCCCTTCCCACCCCAATCCCTCCTCTAGCTGACCCCAGGCCTAACCTCTGTCCCCAGCTCCCCTCCACCCACAACCCCTCCAGCTTGCCCCCACCCCCATCTCGACGTTGGTCACCCTGGTGCCACCCAGAGGCTCTCAGCTGGATGTCCCCAAGTGTCCCCAGGGCTGTCCCCAGGGCTCCTTTACCGTCAGGTCAAAAGGCATCCCTGGCTTGAAGTACTTTGGGGTGCGAGTGAAGTGGATGCTGTAGGGGGAGGTGACGATGCTGATGCCCCCACGCTGAGCCTCCACCATGTCACTACCTGTGGGGGGCCACCAGGTCACCCCCAGAGCAGGGGTCCCAACCCCGCACCCCTCCCACCCTCACCTAGCAACTTTGCTGGCCCCAGATGTCCCCACGGCCACATCTGCCCTAAGGGACAAAGCTCCTCAGCCTTTGGTGGCCTCAACCCCACCTGGCCCCAACCTCCTTGTCCCCATCCCAGCCTGTTCCCATCCTCACTGTCCCCAACCCCACCTGTCCCCATCCTCCTTGTCCCCAACCCCACTTGTCCCCATCACACTGTCCCCATCCCAACCTGTCCCCACCTTCATTGTCCCCATCCTCATTGCTCCTATCCCCACCTGTCCCCATCCTCACTGTCCCAAGTCACTCCTGACCCCATCCTCCCTGTCCCCAACCCCACCTGTCCCCATCCTCCTTGCCCCCAACCTTCCCATCCCTATCTTCACTGTCCCCAACCCCACCCTCCTTGTCCCTAACCCCTCCCCAACCTCTCCCTCCACCCCCTCCCCACCTCGAAGCCTGTGCCCGGTGTCCCCCAGCCCACTCCCTCAGCTGCCCCTCAGTGTCCCTGCTGTGCCTGCCCAGTGTCCCCTCCCCACCTGTCTCGGTGAGGACGGTGACAGTGACGTAGAGGGAGTGTCCCACCAGCTGCTGGGGCTCGGCGAATCGCTCCCTCAGCAGGGCCATGGGCAGCACAGCTTCAGCATCCCCATCCACCACCTGGGGCAGGGCACAGCCATGGGCACCTCCGTGGGCACAAGGTAAGGGCGGGGGGGGGGGAGGCGAGGAGGAGGATGGAGGTGGTGGAGGTGAATGAGGGATGAAGGAGAAGGGATGGGGAAAGGGAGGATGGAGATGATGGAGGTGAATGAGGGATGAAGGAGAAGGGATGGGGAAAGGGAGGATGGAGATGATGGAGGTGAATGAGGGATGAAGGAGAAGGGATGAGGAAAGGGAGGATGGAGATGATGGAGGTGAATGAGGGATGAAGGAGAAGGGATGGGGAAAGGGAGGATGGAGATGGCAGAGAGCAAATGGAGACAACTCTGGGGACCAGGATGGGGACAGAGGATGGTGGAGCTCAGGTAAGGGCAGGGGTGGGGTGAGGAAGAGGAGGGTGGAGGTGAATGGGAGATGAAGGAGAAGAGATGGGGAAAGGGAGGATGGAGGTGATGGAGGTGAATGGGGATGAAGGGCAAGGGATGGGGACACAGAGGAGGATGGAGATGGCAGAGGACAACTCTGGGGACCAGGATGAGGACAGGGCATGGTGGAGCTCAAATAAGGGCAGAGATGGGGTGAAGAGGAGGATGAAAGTGATGGAAGTGAATGGGGGGATGAAGGGCAAGGGATGGGGAGAGGGGTGGCAGAGGTCAGGATGGCTCAAGTATGAGGATGGAGGTGAGGATGGAGATGGAAGAGGTCAGCAGGAGACAACTACAAGGACCAAGGATGGGGACAGGGATGAGGATGAAGGTGGCAGAGGCCAGCAGAGGATGAAGGCTGGAGGAGGTGACCTGGAGGCGCTTCAGGGACTTTGGGATGCTTCTCTTCTCGTTGTTCTCCAGGACCCCAAAGAGGGCAAAGGCTGTGCCCTGCAGCAGACTCCCGTACAGGTACCTGGGGACAGGGCACAGCTGGCACCGGCAGCACCATGGCACCACCGCAGCCACACTGCTGCCACCTGCTGCCCGTCGGCACCAGCGCCCTGACAGTTCCACCTCCCAGCACCTCCAGCACCTTCTCCCCTCCTCCTCCTCCTCCTCCTCCTCCTCCTCCTCCTCCTCCTCCTCTTCCTCCTCCTCCTCTTCCTCCTCCTCCTCCTCCTCCTCCTCCTCCTCCTCCTCCTCCTCCCAACATCCCACCACATCCCAGCACCTTCTGCCCTCCTCCCTCCATGTCCCAGCACCTCCAGCACCTTCTCTCCCCCTCCCTCCTTGTCCCAGCATCCCACCACATCCCAACACCTTCTCCTTCCCCATCCCCATGACTCCATCACCCTCAAATGTGTCACCTCACTCCCATGGCACCTCAGCAATGTCACCCCCAGGTCCATCATCACCCTTGGACCTTTGGAGCTCCAAAGCTCTTTGTGGCCTTCATCCCTACCTGGCTTTGATGAACACTTTGAAGTCTTCCTGCTGGTCAATGTAGAGGAACTTCTCTTCTGGTTCCAAGACCACCTCAAAGCTTGGCAGCACTGCAGGGGTGGACAAGCAAAGGGCTTGAAGGGCACCCAGAAGATGTCCCCAAGGACTTGGAGGTCTGGAGACCTTCATCCCACCTTACCATACTCCTTGACCTCAAACTGGGTGCTGAAGGTCTGCTCTGGGGAGTCTTCAAACCTGGCCAGGATTGTCCACGTGCCCATGCTGGAGAAGGAAGGGGACAGGATGAGCTCCATGGAGGTCCTCAGGGGCCAGGTGGTGACCATCTGAGGTCTAGGGAGGTCCCCAAGGCCAACCCAGGTGGTGACCATCTGAGGTCTATGGAGGTCCCCAAGGCCAACCCAGGTGGTGACCATCCAAGATCTATGGAGGTCCTCAAGGCCTAGGTGGTGACCATCCATGGTCTGTGAAGGTCCTTAGGGCCTAGGTGGTGACCATGCAAGGTCTATGGAGGTCCTCAAGGCCAACCCAGGTGGTGACCATTTGAGGTCTATAGAGGTCCCCAAGGCCAACCCAGAAGGTGACCATCCAAGGTCTATGGAGGTCCTCAAGGCCAACCCAGGTGGTGACCATCCAAGGTCTATGGAGGTCCCCAAGGCCCATTTGTTGACCATCCAAGTTCAATGGAGGTCCCCAAGGCCCATTTGTTGACCATCCAAGGTCAATGGAAGTCCCCAAGGCCCATTTGTTGACCATCCAAGGTCTATGGAGGTCCCCAAGGCCCATTTGTTGACCATCCAAGGTCTATGGAGGTCCTCAAGGCCTAGGTGGTGGCCATCCATGGTCTGTGAAGGTCCTCAGGGCCTAGGTGGTGACCATCCAAGGTCTATGGAGGTCTTCAAGGCCAACCCAGGTGGTGACCATCTGAGGTCAATGGAGGTCCCCAAGGCCAACCCAGGTGGTGACCATGCAAGGTCTATGGAGGTCTTCAAGGCCAATCCAGGCAGTGACCATCTGAAGTCAATGGAGGTCCCAAAGGCCAACCCAAGTGGTGACCATCCAAGGTCTATGGAGGTCCCCAAGGCCAACCCAGGTGGTGACCATGCAAGGTCTATGGAGGTCTTCAAGGCCAATCCAGGCAGTGACCATCTGAAGTCAATGGAGGTCCCAAAGGCCAACCCAAGTGGTGACCATTCAAGGTTTATGGAGGTCCCCAAGGCCAACCCAGGTGGTGACCATCTGAGGTCAATGGAGGTCCCCAAGGCCAACCCAGGTGGTGACCATCTGAGGTCTAGGGAGGTCCTCAAGGCCAACCCAGGTGGTGACCATCTGAGGTCAATGGAGGTCTCCAAGTCCAACCCAGGTGGTGACCATGCAAGGTCTATGGAGGTCTTCAAGGCCAACCCAGGTGGTGACCATCCATGGTCTGTGAAGGTCCTCAGGGCCTAGGTGGTGACCATCCAAGGTCTATGGAGGTCCTCAAGGCCTAGGTGGTGACCATCCATGGTCTGTGAAGGACCTCAGGGCCTAGGTGGTGACCATCCAAGGCCAACCCAGGTGGAGGGCACTCACCTGACCACCTCAGGGAGGTGTTCGATGTAGCTGATGATGCCATTTTTGGTGGGTGAGGACTTGGAGACTTGTTTGATGATGACATTGTCAGGTGTCTGAGGGGACAAGGAAGGGGTCAGAGGTGGTGGCATCATGGAGGGGGTTGTGCCCTCAGGGCCACTCTGTCCCCTCCCCATCCAGGGACCCACCTTGAGCTCCACAACCACCACCTTGGATGATGGCTTCATCAGATGGTCCACAGCAAAGAGGCGGCAGAGGACTGGGAGGGGTCAGGGTGGGCAAGATGAGGACAGGGCATGGGGGGCACCCATGAGGCCACCAAGACCCCAAGGTGCCACCAACACCTCACAGTGCCATGGAAGAGACCCAAGACCCTAAGGTGCCACCAAGACCCCAAGACGCCACCAAGACCCCAAGACTCTATGGAAGTGACCCAAGACCCTAAGGTGCCACCAAGGCCCCAAGGTGCCACCAAGACCCCAAGACTCTATGGAAGTGACCCAAGACCCCAAGGTGCCACAGAAGAGACCCAAGATGCCAAGGTGCCACCAGGACCCCAAGGTGCCACCAAGCCCTGAAGACATCATGGCTGAAACCCAAGACCCCATTGTGCCACCAAGACCCCAGGACTCCATGGAGGAGACCCAAGGTCCCAAGGTGCCATGGAAGAGATCCAAGACCCCAAGGTGCCACAAAGACCCCAAGGTGCCATGGAAGAGACCCAAGGCCCCAAGGTGCCACCAAGACCCCAAGGTGCCACCAAGGCCCCAAGATTCCATGGAAGAGACTCAAGACCCCAAGGTGCCACCAAGACCCCAAGGTGCCATGGAAGAGACCCAAGGCCCCAAGGTGCCGCCAAGACCCCAAGGTGCCACCAAGACCCCAAGGTGCCATGGAAGAGACCCAAGACCCCAAGGTGCCACCAAGACCCCAAAGTGCCATGGAAGAGACCCAAGAGCCCAAGGTGCCACCAAGACCCCAAGGTGCCATGGAAGAGACCCAAGACCCCAAGGTGCCACCAAGACCCCAGGACTCCATGGAGGAGACCCAAGGCCCCAAGGTGCCATGGAAGAGACTCAAGACCCCAAGGTGCCATGGAAGAGACCCAAGGCCCCAAGGTGCCACCAAGACCCCAAGGTGCCACCAAGACCCCAAGGTGCCACCAACCCTCAAGGTGCCATGGAAGAGACCCAACACCACAAGGTGCCGCCAAGACCCCAAGGTGCCATGGAAGAGACCCAAGACCCCAAGGTGCCACCAAGACCCCAAGGTGCCATGGAAGAGACCCAAGACCCCAAGGTGCCACCAAGACCCCAAGGTGCCATGGAAGAGACCCAAGACCCCAAGGTGCCACCAAGACCCCAAGGTGCCACCAACCCCCAAGGTGCCATGGAAGAGACCCAAGACCCCAAGGTGCCACCAAGACCCCAAAGTGCCATGGAAGAGACCCAAGCCCCCAAGCTGCCACCAAGCCCTGAAGACATCATGGCTGAAAGCCAAGCCCCCAAGGTGCCAGCAAGCCCCCAGGGTGGCAGCAAGCCCCCAGGGTGGCAGCAGCCCCTGCAGGTGGCAGGGAGGGCACCCACCAGTGCTGCCAGGGGTGTAGATGGGTTTGTCAGTCTGGACGAAGATGTGCCCACTCTGCAGTGCCACCAGCAGGACCTTCTCCAGGTTCTGGCTGCCCACCTGTGCCACCACCGACACAAACTGCTTCTCTCCTGACGGGGGCAGCAGCCTGGCTGGCACCTGAGGGGGCAGAGGACAGCAGGGGGCAGCTCAGCCACAAAGCACCCAGCAGGGGGCGCCCAAGGACCTTGGAGTCATTGGCTGCTGAGAGCCAGAGGGGACCTCCTCCGTGGGCCCCCTGGGGACCATCTTCTGCTCATGGAGTGGCCACCTGAAGGTGCTCAGGGTCACTGTCCCCATGGACCAGGAGGTGACCACCCTGGAGCCACCAAGTGGCCACCTGAAGGTGCTCAGGGTCACTGTCCCCATGGAGCCACCAAGTGACCACCCTGGAGCCACCAAGTGACCACCTGAAGGTGCTCAGGGTCACTGTCCCCATGGAGCTGGAGGTAACCACCCTGGAGCCACCAACTGACCACCTGAAGGTGCTCAGGGTCATTGTCCCCATGGACCAGGAGGTGACCACCCTGGAGCCACCAAGTGGCCACCTGAAGGTGCTCAGGGTCACTGTCCCCATGGAGCTGGAGGTGACCACCCTGGAGCCACCAAGTGACTACCTGAAGGTGCTCAGGGTCACTGTCCCCATGGAGCCACCAAGTGACCACCCTGGAGCCACCAAGTGGCCACCTGAAGGTGCTCAGGGTCACTGTCCCCATGGAGCTGGAGGTGACCACTCTGGAGCCACCAAGTGGCCACCTGAAGGTGCTCAGGGTCACTGTCCCCATGGAGCTGGAGGTGACCACTCTGGAGCCACCAAGTGGCCACCCTGGAGCCACCAAGTGACCACCTGAAGGTCCTCAGGGTCACTGTCCCCATGGACCAGGAGGTGACCACCCTGGAGCCACCAAGTGACTACCTGAAGGTGCTCAGGGTCACTGTCCCCATGGAGCCACCAAGTGACCACCTGAAGGTCCTCAGGGTCACTGTCCCCATGGAGCTGGAGGTGACCACCCTGGAGCCACCAAGTGACCACCTCAATGTCCTCAGGGTCACTGTCCCCATCCTGGCAGGTCCCCTCCAGGTCCTCCCTCCCAAGCCCCTCCGAGCACCCAAACCCCTCCTTAGCTCCCCCCAACCCCACGCAGCTTCTCCACCACCCTCCCACCCCTCCAGGTGCCCTCTGGGGGGGCAGAAGAGGACAATGCCCAGCAGGGAGGTGACACAGGGGGGGTTGGTGACCTACTTTGATGCTGGTGGTGGCCAACATGCCCTGGGCAGGCTCCAGCTGGACACTGCTCCGGTGCAGGACCTGACGCTTGCGAGGGAAGTCCTGCACCAGCACTGTGGCCTCCAGCGTGGAGGTGGAGCCTGGGGCCTCCAGCACCACCAACTCCTCTGTCTCCAGCCTCAGCACCGCTGGGGTCACCATGGTCACCCTGGGGGACATTGGCACCTTGGCACAGAGGCCTCAGCACAGGGCTGGGAGCAGCTCCAAGGAGCCAGGAGCCAACCGCGACCTGCCCTGGCAGCAGCTCTGGGAGCTCCTGAGGGCTCCTGGCAGCAGCTCTGGGAGCTCCTGAGGGCTCCTGGCAGCAGCTCTGGGACCTCCTGAGATGTTCCTCCCTGGCAGCAGCTCTGGGAGCTCCTGAGGGCTCCTGGCAGCAGCTCTGGGAGCTCCTGAGATGTTCCTCCCTGGCAGCAGCTCTGGGAGCTCCTGAGATGTTCCTCCCTGGCAGCAGCTCTGGGAGCTCCTGAGGGCTCCTGGCAGCAGCTCTGGGAGCTCCTGAGATGTTCCTCCCTGGCAGCAGCTCTGGGAGCTCCTGAGATGTTCCTCCCTGGCAGCAGCTCTGGGAGCTCCTGAGATGTTCCTCCATGGCAGCAGCTCTGGGAGCTCCTGAGGGCTCCTGGCAGCAGCTCTGGGAGCTCCTGAGGGCTCCTGGCAGCAGCTCTGGGACCTCCTGAGATGTTCCTCCCTGGCAGCAGCTCTGGGAGCTCCTGAGGGCTCCTGGCAGCAGCTCTGGGACCTCCTGAGATGTTCCTCCCTTGCAGCAGCTCTGGGAGCTCCTGAGGGCTTCCTGGCAGCAGCTCTGGGAGCTCCTGAGATGTTCCTCCCTGGCAGCAGCTCTGGGAGCTCCTGAGGGCTCCTGGCAGCAGCTCTGGGAGCTCCTGAGGGCTTCTGGCAGCAGCTCTGGGAGCTCCTGAGATGTTCCTCCCTGGCAGCAGCTCTGGGACCTTCTGAGGGCTTCCTCACAGCACCCAGGAGCCTACCACAACCTGTCCCACACAGCAGCTCTGGGACCTCCTGAGGGAGGTCTCATGGGTGAAAGAGGTCCCAAGGGTGGTGAAGGTCCAATGGGTGGTGGAGGTCCCATGGATGGTGAAGGTCCCATGGGTAGTGGAGGTCCCATGGGTGGTGAAGGTCCCATGGGTGGTGGAGGTCCCATGGATGGTGAAGGTCCCATGGGTGGTGGAGGTCCCATGGATGGTGAAGGTCCCATGGGTGGTGGAGGTCCCATGGATGGTGAAGGTCCCATGGATGGTGGAGGTCCCATGGGTGGTGGAGGTCCCATGGGTGGTGAAGGTCCCATGGGTGGTGAAGGTCCCATGGGTGGTGGAGGTCCCATGGGTGGTGAAGGTCCCATGGATGGTGAAGGTCCCATGGATGGTGGAGGTCTCATGGGTTGGGGGGTGCCAGGAAAGGAAGTCAAATGGGTTGGGGGGGGGAGGTCTCTTGGGTGATCTGGAGAGGGTCCCACTGGTGGGGAGGTGCCAGGAGAGGAGGTCCCACGGGTGGTGGAGGTCCCATGGGTGGGGAGGGGGTGCCAAGAGAGGAGGTCTCATGGGTGGTAGAGGTGGGGGAGGGGTCCCCTTAACTCACAGCTGTCCACGGGTGGGGCTGGCAGGCAGCAGGAGGCCGAAGCAGAGGAGGAGGAGGAGAAGCTGTGGAGCCTCCATGGCTCGGGGCTGGCGGTGCTGGGGGCCAGGCAGGGCAGCTCCTGGGGGGGGTCCCTTTATGGTGGCAGCAGCAGTTAATGGGTAACCAGCACTGGGCACTGCTGGCAGCCACCCAGGCAGCAGCCCGGGGGGGGTGGGGAGGCCCTGGGGGAGACCTTCCCCTCCCTCTCCCCTCCTCTGCAGCCACCAAGGTGCTGGTGGGAGGGGGTTGGGTGGAGAAGGTTTGCTTGGGTCCCACCATGGTGCTGGTGGGAAGGAGAAGACCTCTCCTGGGTGTACCCACGTGGGGGTGGGGAGGCACTGGGAGAGACCTTCCCCTCCCTCTCCTCTCCCTCCCTCTCCCCTCTGGAGCCAACGAGGTGGTGATGGGAGGAGGTTGGATGCAGAAGGTTTGGGTCCCACCATGGTGCTGGTGGTGGGAAGGAGAAGACCTCTCCTAGATGCACCCATGTGGGGGTGGGGAGGCACTGGGTGAGACTCTCCCTCTCCCCTCCCTCCCTCTCCCTCTCCCCTCCCTCTCCTCTCCTCTGCAGCCACCAAGGTGCTGGTGGGAGGGGGTTGGATGGAGAAGGTTTGCTTGGGTCCCACCATGGTGCTGGTGGTGGGAAGGAGAAGACCTCTCCTGGGTGTACCCACGTGGAGGGAGGAGTGGGTGTGGGTGGGGAGGCACTGGGTGAGACCCTCCCTCTCCCCTCCCTGCCTCTCCCCTCTGCAGCCACCAAGGTGCTGGTGGGAGGGAGTTGGATGGAGAAGGTTTGCTTGGGTCCCACCATGGTGGAGGCAGTGATGGGAAGGAGAAGACCTCTCCTGGGTGCACCCAGGTGGGGGTGGGGAGGCACTGGGGGAGACCTTCCCCTCCCTCTCCCCTTCCTCTCCCTCTCCCCTCCCTCCCTCTCCCCTCTGCAGCCACCAAGGTGCTGGTGGGAGAGGGTTGGGTGGAGAAGGTTTGCTTGGGTCCCACCATGGTGCTGGTGGGAAGGAGAAGACCTCTCCTGGGTGCACCCACATGGGGGTGGGGAGGCACTGGGGGGACTTTGTCCTCCCTCTCCCCTCTCTTCTCCCTCTCCCTCTCCCCTCTCCCCTCCCTCCCTCTCCCCTCTGCAGCCACCAAGGTGCTGGTGGGAGGAGGTTGGATGGAGAAGGTTTGTTTGGGTCCCACCATGGTGGAGGTGGTGGTGGGAAGGAGAAGACTTCTCCTAGGTGTACCCACGTGGAGGTGGGGAGGCACTGGGGGAGACCTTCCTCTCCCTCTCCCCTTCCTCTCCCTCTCCCCTCCCTCCCTTTCCCCTCCCTCCCCCTCCCCTCCCTCCCTCTCCCCTCTGCAGCCACCAAGGTGCTGGTGGGAGGAGGTTGGATGGAGAAGGTTTGGGTCCCACCATGGTGGAGGTGGTGGTGGGAAGGAGAAGACCTCCTCTAAGTGCACCCAGGTGGGGGTGGGGAGGCACTGGGGAGACCTTCCTCTCCCTCTCCCCTCCCTCTCCCCTCCTCTGCAGCCACCAAGGTGCTGGTTGGAGGTCGTTGGATGGAGAAGCTTCGCTTGGGTCCCACCGTGGGGGTGGAGGTGGTGGTGGGAGGAGGCTGCTCAGGGTCTCGGGTGGGAGTGGGAAGGAGAAGACCTCTCCTGGGTGCAGCCACGTGTGGAGGGGGGGGTGGGGGTGGGGGGGGCTGGGACCTGTTTGGCTGCTTTGGACCTTCCTCATTTCGGGGAAGGAGGTTGGGCAGAGGCCAGCAGCAGAGTTGCGACAGAGGAGCTGTGGGGACGCCGCAGGGGGGACCTCGACGGGGAACGGGGGGGGAGGGGAGGGGGGAGGGGGGAGGGGACTGAGGGGGGACACAGCCACGACCCAAAGATCTTCTGGGGGTGGGGGTGGGGGGAGATGGAGTGGGGGAGACCTTGGTGAGCCCTGGGAGCTGGGGAGGAGCCTTGGGAGGAGAGGGGAAGCTTGGGGAGCCTTGGAGCCCTGGCAGGACCTGGGCACCTCAGAGCCCTCCTGGAGCCCTGGCAGGACCTGGGCACCCCAGAGCCCTCCTGGAGCCCTGGCAGGACCTGGGCACCTCAGAGCCCTCCTGGACCCCCACACGTGGGACCCCTCCTGGAGCCCTGGCAACACCTGGGCACCTCAGAGCCTCCTGGACCCCCACACCTGGGACTCCTCCTGGAGCCCTGGCAGGACCTGGGCACCTCAGAGCTCTCCTGGAGCCCTGGCAGGACCTGGGCACCTCAGACTCTCCTGGAGCCCTGGCAGGACCTGGGCACCTCAGAGCCCTCCTGGAGCCCTGGCAGGACCTGGGCACCTCAGAGCCCTCCTGGAGCCCTGGCAGGACCTGGGCACCTCAGGCCCTCCTGGACCCCCACACTTGGGACCCCTCCTGGAGCCCTGGCAGGACCTGGGCACCTCAGAGCCCTCCTGGAGCCCTGGCAGGACCTGGGCACCTCAGGCCCTCCTGGACCCCCACACTTGGGACCCCTCCTGGAGCCCTGGCAGGATCTGGGCACCTCAGACCCCTCCTGGAGCCCTGGCAGGACCTGGGCACCTCAGACCCTCCTGGAGCCCTGGCAGGGCCTGGGCACCTCAGGCCCTCCTGGACCCCCACACCTGAGTCCCCTTGGACCCTTGGCAGGACCTGGGCACCTCAGGTCCCTTCTGGACCACCACACCTGAGTCCCCTTGGACCCTTGGCAGGACCTGGGCACCTCAGGTCCCTTCTGAACCCCCACACCTAAGTCCCCTTTGACTCTTGGCAGGACCTGAACATTTTGGATCCTCCTTGAGCTCCCTAACAGGTCCTGCCCACCTGAGCTCCTCCTGGCACCCTTGGCAGGACCTCTGTGCCCCTTCCCTTGGGCCCCATTCCCACCACCACCACCACCAGCAGCAGCTGTGACCACAAAGCTTCCTCCCAGCTCTTGCAGCTTCTCCTTGCCCACAACCAGCAGAGCAGGAAGGACTTCACCATCCGGCCCTGACCTCACTGCCTCCCATCAGGCACCGCAGCACCCAAAGGTCCTTGCAGCACCCAAGGGTCCCTGCGGCACCCAAGGGTCCCTGCGGCACCTTCTGCTTCCTGCCACCTCCCTTCCCCCCCCCCAACCCTCTCCCCTGCAGCCTGCTCAGCTCCATCCAGGTCATCTTCAAGGGTGGTCCTCAAAGCCACCAGAGGACCTCTGCAGACCTTGGGAAGGAGCCCGAGGAGCTCTGGGCTGCTGCAGGGAGGGTGGAGGGCAGGAGGCTGCAGCAGGAAGCTTCTCGCTGCTGCTGCTGCTGCTGCTGCTGCTGCTGCTGCTGCTGCTGGTGGTGGTGGAGCTGTGGAGGCCTCACTGCTGCCAGCTCCTCCTGCAGCTCGCTGGGGAAGTCTCCTGAGGGCTGCTGGAAGGTTCCTCCCCAGGAGGTCCTGCCCAGAAGTGACCCCAGCAGGACCTCATCATCTGCTGCTGCTGCAGCTCCTCAGCAGGACCTCATCATCTGCTGCTGCTGCTGCTGCTCCTCAGCAGGACCTCATCTCCAGCAGCTCCTCAGCAGGACCTCATCTCCTGCTGCTGCTCCTCAGCAGGACCTCAGCTTCTGTTCCTGACCAGAAGTGACCTCAGCAGGACCTCATCTCCAGCAGCTCCTCAGCAGGACCTCATCATCTGCTGCTGCTGCTGCTCCTCAGCAGGACCTCATCTCCAGCAGCTCCTCAGCAGGACCTCATCTCCTGCTGCTGCTCCACAGCAGGACCTCAGCTTCTGTTCCTGACCAGAAGTGACCTCAGCAGGACCTCATCTCCAGCAGCTCCTCAGCAGGACCTCATCTCCTGCTGCTGCTCCTCAGCAGGACCTCAGCTTCTGCTCCTGCCCTGAGCTGATCCCAGCAGGACCTCATCTCCAGCAGCTCCTCAGCAGGACCTCATCTCCTGCTGCTGCTGCTCCTCAGCAGGACCTCAGCTTCTGCTGCTGCTCCTCAGCAGGACCTCAGCTTCTGCTCCTGACCAGAAGTGACCTCAGCAGGACCTCATCTCCAGCAGCTCCTCAGCAGGACCTCATCTGCTGCAGCTGCTCCACAACAGGACCTCAGCTTCTGCTCCTGACCAGAAGTGACCCCAGCAGGACCTCATCATCATCTCCTGCTGCTGCTCCACAACAGGACCTCAGCTTCTGCTCCTGACCAGAAGTGACCCCAGCAGGACCTCATCTCCAGCAGCTCCTCAGCAGGACCTCAGCTTCTGCTGCAGCTCCTCAGCAGGACCTCAGCTTCTGCTCCTGCCCTGAGCTGATCCCAGCAGGACCTCATCTCCTGCTGCTGCTCCACAGCAGGACCTCAGCTTCTGCTCCTGACCAGAAGTGACCTCAGCAGGACCTCATCTCCTGCTGCTGCTGCTCCTCAGCAGGACCTCAGCTTCTGCTCCTGCCCTGAGCTGATCCCAGCAGGACCTCATCTCCAGCAGCTCCTCAGCAGGACCTCATCTCCAGCAGCTCCTCAGCAGGACCTCAGCTTCTGCTCCTGACCAGAAGTGACCTCAGCAGGACCTCATCTCCATTGGCTCCTCCCTGGACCCCACCCTACCAAGCCTCACCTCCATTGGCTCACCCTTGGACTCCATCCCACTAAGCCTCACCTCCATTGGCTCATCCTTGGACTCCACCCTACCAAGCCTCATCCTCATTGGCTCATCCTTGGACTCCACTCCACCAAGCCTCACCTCCATTGGCTCATCCTTGGACCCCACCCTTGGCACCTCCTCCAATCAGCAGCCCCCCCCCATGGAGGTGTGGCGCCAATGTGCCCACTGGTTGGTGGCTGCCAGGGTGCTGCCCGCCGGGCACCGAGCCAGCAGCCCTGGGGGGCAGGTGTGGGACCTGGCCCAGGCCCTGCGGGACGGAGTCCTCCTGTGCCACCTCCTCAATGCCCTCCTGCCCTGCGCTGTGCCACTGCAGGACATCTGCCCCCGGCCACAGATGTCACAGGTGAGCGTCACCAGCGGGGGGCACAGCTGGCACAGGCTGGGGGAGGAGGAGGAGGTTGGTCCAGATGGGGCCATGGGAGGGGTGGTGGTGGTGGGAGGAAGTGGGGGGTGGGGGGGTGACAATGAGGTGGTGCCAGTTGGGTTGATGATGCCAGTGGGGTGGTGGTGCCAGTGGGGAGGTGGTGCCAGTTGGGTTGGTGGTGCCAGTTGGGTTGGTGGTGCCAGTTGGGCTGATGATGCCAGTTGGGTTGGTGGTGCCAGTGGGGAGGTGGTGCCAGTTGGGTTGGTGGTGCCAGTTGGGTGGTGGTGCCAATTGGGTGGTGGTGCCTTTTGGGTTTGTGGTGCCAGTTAGGTGGTGGTGTCAGTTGGGTTGATGATGCCAGTTGGTTGGTGGTGCCAGTTGGGTTGGTGATGCAAGTTGGGTAGTGGTGCCAGTTAGGTGGTGGTGTCAGTTGGGTTGGTGGTGCCAGTTGGTTGGTGGTGCCAGTTGGGTTGGTGATGCAAGTTGGGTAGTGGTGCCAGTTAGGTGGTGGTGTCAGTTGGGTTGGTGGTGCCAGTTGGGTGGTGGTGCCTGTTGGGAGGGTGGTGCCAGTTGGGTTGGTGGTGGTGCCAGGGGGGTGGTGGTGACCATGAGAGGGTTGGTGGGGATGGAGATGCTGATGGTGCTGCCAGTGGGGATGGTGATGGCGATGGTGGTTACAAATGGGCATGATGATGGTGCCAGTGCCCATGGTGGTGACCATAATGATGATGATGGTCACCAATGGTGGATGACAACAGAGTTGGTGGTGCTGATGGTGTTGGTCATGGTGATGATGTTGATGGAGATGGTGACAATGACCACCAGGGTGAGAATGGAGGGGGATGATGATGATGATGATGATGATGATGATGACAATGGTTTCAAATGGCCATGATGATGGTGCCAGTGCCCATGGTGGTGACCACAATGATGATGATGATGATGGTCACCAATGGTGGATGACAACAACAGAGTTGATGGTGCTGATGGTGTTGATCATGGTGATGACCTTGATGGAGATGGTGACAATGACCACCTGGGTGACAATGGAGGGGGATGATGATGACGACGATGATGTTGATGATGATGACGATGATGATGATGGCAACCACAATGGTTTCAGATGGGCATGATGATGGTGCCAATGCCCATGGTGGTGACCATAATGATGATGATGATGATGATGGTCACCAATGGTGGATGACAACAGAGTTGGTGGTGCTGATGGTGTTGGTCATGGTGATGACCGTGATGGAGATGGTGACAATGACCACCAGGGTGAGAATGGAGGGGGATGATGATGATGATGATGATGGTGATGATGATGATGGTGATGATAATGATGATGATGATGATGATGATCACAATGGTTTCAAATGGGCATGATGATGGTGCCAGTGCCCATGGTGGTGACCACAGTGATGATGGTCACCAGTGGTGGATGACAACAGAGTTGGTGGTGCTGATGGTGTTGGTCATGGTGATGATGTTGATGGAGATGGTGACAATGACCACCAGGGTGAGAATGGAGGGGGATGATGATGATGATGGTGATGACCACAATGGTTTCAAATGGGCATGATGATGGTGCCAGTGCCCATGGTGGTGACCATAATGATGATGATGATGATGGTCACCAATGGTGGATGACAACAACAGAGTTGATGGTGCTGATGGTGTTGATCATGGTGATGACCTTGATGGAGATGGTGACAATGACCACCTGGGTGACAATGGAGGGGGATGATGATGACGACGATGATGTTGATGATGATGACGATGATGATGATGGCAACCACAATGGTTTCAGATGGGCATGATGATGGTGCCAATGCCCATGGTGGTGACCATAATGATGATGATGATGATGGTCACCAATGGTGGATGACAACAGAGTTGGTGGTGCTGATGGTGTTGGTCATGGTGATGACCGTGATGGAGATGGTGACAATGACCACCAGGGTGAGAATGGAGGGGGATGATGATGATGATGATGATGATGGTGATGGTGATGACGATGATGACGATGATGACAACTCTGCCATGATGCCACCACAGTTCCTGTGCCTGAGGAACATCAGGACCTTCCTCACCGCCTGCGCAGACAAGTTTGGGCTCCCCAAGCATCGACTCTTCGGCGCCTTCGACCTCTTCGACGTCCAAGACTTTGGCAAGGTGAGGCCTGAGGCAGCTGTGGCAGAGCCTGGGGGTGGGGTGAGGGCACCCCCAGATGTCCTCCTGCCCTGTCCCCCTTCTCTGTCCCCCAAGGTCATCGACACCCTCTCGACGCTCTCCTGGACCCCCATCGCCCAGAGCAAGGGCTTGACGTGAGTGGGGGAGCACACAGCTGGGCCAGGGACCACCCCGGGGGACCCCCACCCAAGGGACCCCCAACCCGAGGGACCCCCAACCCTAAGGACCCCACCCAAAAGGATCCCAACTCAATGGACCTCTACCTCAAGGGACCCCAACCCAAGGGACCTCAACCCAAAGGGACTCCACCTCAAGGGAGTCCAACCCAAGGGAATCCAACCCAAGGGACCCCCCCACCCAAGGGACCCCCAACTCAATGGACCCCCACCCAAAGGGATCCCACCCTAAGGACCCCACCCAAAAGGATCC
>NW_026974711.1:1091150-1158222 GCF_015220805.1 Pogoniulus pusillus | reverse complement strand
GGTAGGTTTCCAGAGCACTCTGCGTGGTGTGGCCAACGTAGGAGAGCTTCACCAAGGTCCTGGGGAGGGCAGGAAGAGAGGTTTGGTGAGGATGGAAGCAGCAGCAGCAGCAGGAATCCCTCACTCCAAAATCATGGAAGAGCTCAGCCAGGCCAAGCTTCAGCCCAGCTCTGTCCCAGGGGCACCACCAAGCCTTGGCACTCAGGCATGGAAACAACCTCCAGGGGTGGGCATTGCCCCTGGGCAGCCTGGGCCAGGCTTGGGCAACCCTCAAGGGGCAGAAGTTGTTGCCTCATGGTCGAACCCAACCTGCTCTGAGGCAGCTTTGAGGCTGTTCCCTCTCCTCTTGTCCCCTGGCAGCAGAGCCCCAACCCCACCTGGGCACAGCCTCCCTGCAGGCAGCTGCAGGCAGCAATCAGCTCTGCCCTGAGCCTCCTCTGCTGCAGGCTGCACCCCCCCCAGCTCCCTCAGCCTCTCCTCCCAGGGCTGTGCTCCAGGCCCCTCCCCAGCCTTGCTGCCCTGCTCTGGGCACCTTTCTGGGCATCTCTCTGCAATGGAGGAGCCCAGAACTGGGCACAGCACTGCAGGGGTGGCCTGAGCAGTGCTGAGCACAGGGGCACAAGAACCTCCCTTGCGCTGCTGCCCACACTGCTCCTGAGCCAGCCCAGGATGCCATTGGCTCTGCTGCCCACCTGGGCACTGCTGCCTCCTCTGCAGCTCCTCTCTGCCAGCACCCCCAGGGCCCTCTCTGCCTGCCTGCTCTCAGCCACTCTGGCCCCAGCCTGGAGCTGCTTGGGGTTGTTGTGGCCAAAGTGCAGAACCTGCCCTTGGCCTTGTTCAATCTCATCCCCTTGGCCTCTGCCCACCCATGCAGCCTGGCATGGTGCCCCTGCAGGGCTCTGCTACCCTCCAACAGCTCCACAGCTGCTCCTAGCTTGGTGCCAGCTGCAAACTGACTGCTGCTGGACTCAATCCCCTGCTCCAGAGCATCACTAAAGACATTGAACAGGACTGTGCCCAGCACTGACCCCTGGGGCACAGCACTGGTGCCAGCTGCATGTGGCACCATTCACCACCCCTCTCTGTGCCCAGCACTGACCCCTGGGGCACAGCACTGGTGCCAGCTGCCAGCTGCATGTGGCACCCTTCAGCACCCCTCTCTGTGCCCAGCACTGACCCCTGGGGCACAGCACTGGTGCCAGCTGCCAGCTGCATGTGGCATCACTGTGCCCACCACTGATGCCAGCTGCCAGCTGCATGTGGCACCATTCACCACCACTCTCTGTGCCCACCACTGATCCCTGGGGCACAGCATTGGTGCCAGCTGCCAGCTGCATGTGGCACCATTCACCACCCCTCTCTGTGCCCAGCACTGACCCCTGGGGCACAGCATTGGTGCCAGCTGCCAGCTGCATGTGGCACCATTCGCCACCCCTCTCTGTGCCCACCACTGACCCCTGGGGCACAGCACTGGTGCCAGCTGCATGTGGCACCATTCACCACCCCTCTCTGTGCCCTGCACTGATCTCTGGGGCACAGCACTGGTGCCAGCTGCATGTGGCACCATTCACCACCCCTCTCTGTGCCCTGCACTGATCTCTGGGGCACAGCACTGGTGCCAGCTGCATGTGGCACCATTCACCACCACCCTCTGGGCCACAGCCTCCAGCCAGTTCTTGACCCCTACCAGAGGGAACCTGTCCAGGCCAGGAGCTGCCCAAGCTGGGCCAGGACCTCCCCAAGCTGGGCCAGGACCTCCCCAAGCTGGGCCAGGACCTCCCCAAGCTGGGCCAGGACCTCCCCAAGCTGGGCCAGGACCTCCCCAAGCTGGGCCAGGACCTCCCCAAGCTGGGCCAGGACCTGCCAGTGGCAGGCAGTGGAGGCTCAAGGTGAGGCTCAGCAGGGCTCTGGGCAACCTGAGCTAGGAGAGGTTGCCCCTGCTGAGTGCAGAGGGTGTTGGTCAGGCTGAGCTTTTGGGGGGGTCCCTTCCCAACCCAGAGCATTCTGGGGGGGCTGTGTGTGGCTCCCCCCAAGCCTACCTCATGAAGATCACAATGTTGTGGACCTTCACCTTGGGGAAGGTGCAGAAGAAACTGGAAGGGAAGGAAAAAGAGAGGCAGGAGCAGGTCAGGAAGGCTGCAGGGACACCAAGAAGGGTTCCTGGCATCTCCTGAGGGTTTTTTTTTTTTTTTTGCCCCCCCCCCCCTCTGCCCACTTTGGTGCCAACTCAGCACAAGCTTTGGTGCCAAAAGGCCCTGAGAGCTGCCAGGGGTTTGCTGCCACTGGGGGAGAAGTGGAACAGATTCATTAGGGACTAATGAAGTTTACCCTGCAAGGACCTGAGAGTGCTGAGCCTCAGGGCAGCTGCAAAGAGTCAGCTTGGAACGGCTGGGACCTGCTGCAAGCTCCCCCCCCCACAAAGGGAGGCTCTGCTGCTACTGAACCCCCCCCCCAAGAACCTCCTCCCCCCAAAAGGGAGGCTCTGCTGCTGCTGACCCCCCCTCAAGAACCTCCTCCCCCACAAAGGGAGGCTCTGCTGATGATGAACCCCCCCCCAAGAACGTCCTCCCCCACAAAGGGAGGCTCTGCTGCTGCTGAACCCCCCCCAAAGGGAGGCTCTGCTGCTGCTGAACCCCCCCCCCACAAAGGGAGGCTCTGCTGCTGCTGAACTCCCCCCCCAAGAACCTCCTCCCCCCAAAAGGGAGGCTCTGCTGATGATGAACCCCCCCAAGAACCTCCTCCCCCCAAAAAGGGAGGCTCTGCTGCTGCTGCACCCCCCCCCAAAAGGGAGGCTCTGCTGCTGCACCCCCCTAAAGAGAGGCTCTGCTGCTGCTGCACCCCCCCTAAAGAGAGGCTCTGCTGCTGCTGCACCCCCCCCAAGAACCCCCTCCCCAAAAGGGAGGCTCTGCTGCTGCTGACCCCCCCCCCAAAAAGGGAGGCTCTGCTGCTGCTACTACTGAACCCCCCCCAAAAGGGAGGCTCTGCTGCTGCTACTACTGAACCCCCCCAAAAGGGAGGCTCTGCTGCTGCTACTACTGACCCCCCCCAAAAAAGGAAGGCTCTGCTGCTACTGCTGAACCCCCCCCAAGAACCCCCTCCCCCCTCAAAGGGAGGCTCTGCTGCTGCACCCCCCCTAAAGAGAGGCTCTGCTGCTGACCCCCCCCCAAAAGAAGGCTCTGCTGCTGCAGCACCCCCCCTAAAGAGAGGCTCTGCTGCTGCACCCCCCCCAAGAACCCCCTCCCCCCCCCAAAGGGAGGCTCTGCTCCTGCTACTACTGACCCCCCCCAACAAAGGGAGGCTCTGCTGCTGCACCCCCCCACGAACCCCCTCCCCCCTCAAAGGGAGGCTCTGCTGCTGCTGCTGCACCCCCCAAAGCAAGAAGCTTGAGCCCAGGAGCCCCAAACTGGCTCCTCAGACCCAAAGTGGGAGGCAGAGCCCAGCAGGAGCCTGAGTTCAGGACAGGCTCTGCAAGGACCCCCCCGGGAGTGGGTTCCACAGCCAGGCCCAAGCTCTCAGCTGCCTCCCAGCAGAGGCACTCAGGAGCCTTCTGCTTCCCCTCCCAGGCCTCAGAGCTGTGCCCTCAGGCCTTGCCCTGGGCCTTGGCAGCTGCAGCAGGAGCAGCAGAGAGGGAGAGGAGAGGCAGCAGGGCAGGGGCAGCTGCCCCAAATCCACTGCCCCCCCTCCCCACCCCCCCCCTCTCAAACCACTTCCAGCAGGTGAGCAGAAAGCAAAGCAAAGCCCCAAAGCCATTCCCAGAGCCCAACTCTTCATGCAAGCAGCTCCAGCCCAGGCTCTCTCCTTCTCCACCGAGGAGCAAATCCTTACTACACGTAGGAGAAAGGTCCTCCCAGCTCTGCCCTCACGGTGAAGTTCACCTGGAAGAGAGGGAGGAGAAAAACCCAATCAGCAGAAAGCCTCCTCCGGGGGCAGCTGAGAGCCAGAGGCAGGGCTGGAGGCTGTGTGGCTGCTGGCAGCAGCTCCCAGGTTACTGTGGGGAGTAGAGAGAGCTGCACAGGGAGGGGCAGAGAGAGCTACAGGGGGAGGGAGCTTAGTGGCAGCAGCTCCCAGGTTACTATGGGGAGTAGAGAGAGCTGCATGGGGTGGGAGAGTAGAGAGAGAGCTACAGGGGGGGGGAAGCTTTGTGGCTGCTGGCAGCAACTCCCAAGTTACTATGGGGAGTAGAGAGAGCTGCACGGGGTGGGGCAGAGAGAGCTGCACGGGGGGGAAGCTTTGTGGCAGCAACTCCCAGGTTACTATGGGGAGTAGAGAGAGCTGCACAGGGAGGGGCAGAGAGAGCTACACGGGGGGGAAGCTTTGTGGCTGCTGGCAGCAGCTCCCAGGTTACTATGGGGAGTAGAGAGAGCTGCACAGGGTGGGGGAGTAGAGAGAGAGCTACACGGGGGGGGAGCTTTGTGGCAGCAGCTCTCAGGTTACTATGGGGAGTAGAGAGAGCTACACGGGGGGGGGAAGCTTTGTGGCTGCTGGCAGCAACTCCCAGGTTACTATGGGGAGTAGAGAGAGCAGCACAGGGAGGGGCAGAGAGAGCTACAGGGGTGGGGAGCTTAGTGGCAGCAGCTCCCAGGTTACTATGGGGAGTAGAGAGCTACACGGGGGGGAGCTTTGTGGCAGCAGCTCCCAGGTTACTATGGGGAGTAGAGAGAGAGCTACACGGGGGGGGAGCTTAGTGGCAGCAGCTCCCAGGTTACTATGGGGAGTAGAGAGAGCTGCACAGGGAGGGGCAGAGAGAGCTACACGGGGGGGAAGCTTTGTGGCTGCTGGCAGCAGCTCCCAGGTTACTATGGGGAGTAGAGAGAGCTGCACAGGGTGGGGGAGTAGAGAGAGAGCTACAAGGGGGGGGAGCTTTGTGGCAGCAGCTCTCAGGTTACTATGGGGAGTAGAGAGAGCTGCACGGGGTGGGGGAGTAGAGAGAGCTACACGGGGGGGGAAGCTTTGTGGCTGCTGGCAGCAACTCCCAGGTTACTATGGGGAGTAGAGAGAGCTGCACAGGGTGGGAGAGTAGAGAGAGAGCTACACGGGGGGGGAGCTTTGTGGCAGCAGCTCTCAGGTTACTATGGGGAGTAGAGAGAGAGCTACACGGGGAGGGGCAGAGAGAGCTACACGGGGAGGGAGCTTAGTGGCAGCAGCTCCCAGGTTACTATGGGGAGTAGAGAGAGCTGCATGGGGTGGGAGAGTAGAGAGAGAGCTACAGGGTGGGGAAGCTTTGTGGCTGCTGGCAGCAACTCCCAAGTTACTATGGGGAGTAGAGAGAGCTGCACAGGGAGGGGCAGAGAGAGCTACACGGGGGGGGAGCTTTGTGGCAGCAGCTCCCAGGTTACTATGGGGAGTAGAGAGAGCTGCATGGGGTGGGAGAGTAGAGAGAGAGCTACAGGGGGGGGAAGCTTTGTGGCTGCTGGCAGCAGCTCCCAGGTTACTATGGGGAGTAGAGAGAGCAGCACAGGGAGGGGCAGAGAGAGTTACACGGGGGGGGAGCTTAGTGGCAGCAGCTCCCAGGTTACTATGGGGAGTAGAGAGAGAGCTACACGGGGGGGGGACGCTTTGTGGCTGCTGGCAGCAGCTCCCAGGTTACTATGGGGAGTAGAGAGAGCTGCATGGGGTGGGAGAGTAGAGAGAGAGCTACAGGGTGGGGAAGCTTTGTGGCTGCTGGCAGCAGCTCCCAGGTTACTATGGGGAGTAGAGAGAGCAGCACAGGGAGGGGCAGAGAGAGTTACACGGGGGGGGAGCTTAGTGGCAGCAGCTCCCAGGTTACTATGGGGAGTAGAGAGAGAGCTACACGGGGGGGGGAAGCTTTGTGGCTGCTGGCAGCAGCTCCCAGGTTACTATGGGGAGTAGAGAGAGCTGCATGGGGTGGGAGAGTAGAGAGAGAGCTACAGGGGGGGGAAGCTTTGTGGCTGCTGGCAGCAGCTCCCAGGTTACTATGGTGAGTAGAGAGAGCTACAGGGGGGGGAAGCTTTGTGGCTGCTGGCAGCAGCTCTCAGGTTACTATGGGGAGTAGAGAGAGCAGCACGGGGGGGGGAGCTTTGTGGCAGCAGCTCCCAGGTTACTATGGGGAGTAGAGAGAGCTGCACGGGGGGGGAGCTTTGTGGCAGCAGCTCCCAGGTTACTATGGGGAGTAGAGAGAGCTGAACGGGGGGGGAGCTTTGTGGCAGCAGCTCCCAGGTTACTATGGGGAGTAGAGAGAGCTGCACGGGGGGGGAAGCTTTGTGGCAGCAGCTCCCAGGTTACTATGGGGAGTAGAGAGAGCTGCACGGGGGGGGAAGCTTTGTGGCTGCTGGCAGCAGCTCTCAGGTTACTATGGGGAGTAGAGAGAGCTGCACGGGGGGGGAAGCTTTGTGGCAGCAGCTCCCAGGTTACTATGGGGAGTAGAGAGAGAGCTACACGGGGGGGAAGCTTTGTGGCTGCTGGAAGCAGCTCCCAGGTTACTATGGGGAGTAGAGAGAGCTGCACAGAGTGGGGGAGTAGAGAGAGAGCTACAGGGGGGGGGGGAAGCTTTGTGGCTGCTGGCAGCAACTCCCAGGTTACTATGGGGAGTAGAGAGAGCAGCACAGGGAGGGGCAGAGAGAGCTACACGGGGGGGGAGCTTTGTGGCAGCAGCTCTCAGGTTACTATGGGGAGTAGAGAGAGCTACATGGAGGGGGAAGCTTTGTGGCTGCTGGAAGCAGCTCCCAGGTTACTATGGGGAGTAGACAGAGCTGCACGGGGTGGGGTGGGGGAGTAGGGAGAGAGCTGCACAGTGCGGGGGAGCAGCTTGGCCAGTGGAGGGGCAGCTGGAGGGGGCACAGCCTGGCTGCTGGAGGGGCTGCTGCAGGGGGGGCACAGCCTGGCTGCTCCAGAGGGGCACAGCTTGGCCAGTGGAGGGGCTGCTGGAGAGGGCAACAGCTTGGCCAGTGGAGGGGCACAGCCTGGCCGGCTCCAGAGGGGCACAGCCTGGCCTGCTCCAGAGGGGCACAGCCTGGCCTGCTCCAGAGGGGCACAGCCTGGCCTGCTCCAGAGGGGCACAGCCTGGCCTGCTCCAGAGGGGCACAGCCTGGCTGGCTGCTGGACTGAAGTGCTGCAGGGAGGGCACAGCTGGCACAGGGGGCAGCGGGGGCTGGGTACCAGTCTGTCACTCCGGGGCTGGATGCTGGAGAGGTTGGAGAGCTGCTGGCTGCCCACCACAGTGTTCATGTACTGCACCTGGCTGCTCAGGCTGCTCACGGCCACCCAGTAGAAGTTGGAGTTCCTGATCCGGAGGGTGGCCTGGCAGGAGGGAAGAAGGCATGAGGGGGGCACACACAGGAGGGGCAGCCTCCCCCCTGGGCACCCCGGGAGGGGCAGGGCAGGGGCAGGATGAGGGCAGCCTCTCCCCTGGGCACCCCGGGAGGGGCAGGGCAGGAGCAGCCTCTCCCCTGGGCACCCCGGGAGGGGCAGGGCAGGGGCAGGACGAGGGCAGCCTCTCCCCTGGGCACCCCGGGAGGGGCAGGGCAGGGGCAGCCTCTCCCCTGGGCACCCCGGGAGGGGCAGGGCAGGGGCAGCCTCTCCCCTGGGCACCCCGGGAGGGGCAGGGCAGGGGCAGCCTCTCCCCTGGGCACCCCGGGAGGGACAGGGCAGGGGCAGCCTCTCCCCTGGGCACCCCGGGAGGGACAGGGCAGGGGCAGCCTCTCCCCTGGGCACCCCGGGAGGGGCAGGGCAGGGGCAGCCTCTCCCCTGGGCACCCCGGGAGGGGCAGGGCAGGGGCAGTCGCCCCCCACGGGACCCCCGGGAGGAGCAGGGCAGGGGCAGCCTCCCCCCTGGGCACCCCGGGAGGGGCAGGGCGGGGGCAGTCACCCCCCACGGGCCCCCCCCGGGAGGGGCAGTGCCAGCCAGAGCAGGTCCTTACCGTGATGCCCAGGGTGACCACGGAGTTCTTGGTGTCAAACCAGACCTGCACCACTTTGATGCCATCATCCTCCACCAGCACCGAGTGGGGGAAGAGGAAGAAAACCACCAGAGCCGAGACCAGGAGGCAGAGCAGCACCGAGAGCAGGACGTAAAGCTTCCTGCAAGGGGAGGGCCAAAAGGTCACCTCCTGTGCCACCCAGAGTCACCTCCTGTGCCACCCAGCACGGGGAGGGCAGCTGGCATGGGCTGCAGGGACCACCCAAGGTCACCTAAGCCAGGCCTAGGATCTTCTAAGCTCCCCCAGTGCCACCCTCCTGCAGGCAGCAAGGCTGGCCCCAAGCCAGAGCAGGGTGCTCAGAGCCCCCAGACAGCCTCAGCTGGGCTGGTGCCAGGCATGGGGGCACAGCTCCAACTCCTGTGGGCAACCTGGGGCAGGTTCTCCACCACCCTCCCTTCTCTCCACTCTCAGTCTCCCTCTCTGAGCCCCAAACCATCTCCTCTTGTCCTGTCCCAGCAGATCCTGCTCCAAACTCTGTCCTCAGCCTTCCCTCTGCTCTCCACTCTCTGCCTCCCTCTTTCAGCCCCAAACCATCTCCTCTTGTCCTGTCCCACCTGATCCTGCTCCAAATTCTGTCCTCAGCCTTCTGCTTGTCCCCTCTAAGCCCTCCAAGGCCACCAGAAGATCTCTCCCTGGAAGAGATCCAAACTCTCCCAGCAGAGCCCCAAACAACCTGGGCTGGGCTGGTGCCAGGCATGGGGGCACAGCTCCAACCTCTCTGGGCACCCTGGGGCAGGCTCTCAGCACCCTCAAGGTGAACATCTTCTCCCTGCTCTCCTCTCTGCCTCCCTCCTCTCCACTGTGTCTCCCCCTGTGAGCCCCAAACCATTTCCCCTTGTCCTGTCCCAGCAGATCCTGCTCCAAACTCTGTCCTCAGCCTTCTGCTTGTCCCCTCTAAGCCCTCTAAGGCCACCAGAAGGTCTCTCCCTGGAGGAGATCCAAACTCTCCCAGCAGAGCCCCAAACAACCTGGGCTGGGCTGCTGCCAGGCATGGGGGCACAGCTCCAACCTCTGCCCTGGGGCAGGCTCTCAGCACCCTCATGGTGAACATCTTCTCCCTCCTCTCCTCTCTGCCTCCCTCTTTCAGCCCCAAACCATCTCCTCTTGTCCTGTCCCATCTGATCCTGCTCCAAACTCTGTCCTCAGCCTTCTGCTTGTCCCCTCTAAGCCCCTCCAAGGCCACCAGAAGGTCTCTCCCTGGAGGGGATCCAAACTCTCCCAGCAGAGCCCCAAACAACCTGAGCTGGGCTGGTGCCAGGCATGGGGGCACAGCTCCAACCTCTGCCCTGGGGCAGGCTCTCAGCACCCTCAAGGTGAACATCTTCTCCCTGCTCTCCTCTCTGCCTCCCCCTGTGAGCCCCAAACCATCTCCTCTTGTCCTATCCCAGCAGATCCTGCTCCAAACTCTGTCCTCAGCCTTCCCCCTGCTCTCCACTCTCAGCCTCCCTCTTTCAGCCCCAAACCATCTCCTCTTGTCCTATCACAACTGATCCTGCTCCAAACTCTGTCCTCAGCCTTCTGCTTGTCCCCTCCAAGGCCACCAGAAGGTCTCTCCCTGGAGGAGATCCAAACTCTCCCAGCAGAGCCCCAAACAACCTGGGCTGGGCTGGTGCCAGGCATGGGGGCACAGCTCCAACCTCTCTGGGCACCCTGGGGCAGGCTCTCAGCACCCTCAAGGTGAACATCTTCTCCCTGCTCTCCTCTCTGCCTCCCTCTTTCAGCCCCAAACCATCTCCTCTTGTCCTGTCCCAACTGATCCTGCTCCAAACTCTGTCCTCAGCCTTCTGCTTGTCCCCTCTAAGCCCTCCAAGGCCACCAGAAGATGTCTCCCTGGAGGGGATCCAAACTCTCCCAGCAGAGCTCCAAACAACCTGGGCTGGGCTGGTGCCAGGCATGGGGGCACAGCTCCAACCTCTGCCCTGGGGCAGGCTCTCAGCACCCTCAAGGTGAACATCTTCTCCCTGCTCTCCTCTCTGCCTCCCTCTGTGAGCCCCAAACCATCTTCTCTTGTCCTGTCCCCTGCTCCATCTCAGCCCAAACCTCTCTGGGCACCCTGGGGCAGGCTCTCAGCACCCTCAAGGTGAACATCTTCTCCCTGCTCTCCTCTCTGCCTCCCTCCTCTCCACTGTGTCTCCCTCTGTGAGCCCCAAACCATTTCCCCTTGTCCTGTCCCAGCAGATCCTGCTCCAAACTCTGTCCTCAGCCTTCCCCCTGCTCTCCACTCTCTGCCTCCCTCTTTCAGCCCCAAACCATCTCCTCTTGTCCTGTCCCACCTGATCCTGCTCCAAACTGTCCTCAGCCTTCTGCTTGTCCCCTCCAAGGCCACCAGAAGGTCTCTCCCTGGAGGGGATCCAAACTCTCCCAGCAGAGCTCCAAACAACCTGGGCTGGGCTGGTGCCAGGCATGGGGGCACAGCTCCAACCTCTGCCCTGGGGCAGGCTCTCAGCACCCTCATGGTGAACATCTTCTCCCTTCTCTCCTCTCTGCCTCCCTCTCTGAGCCCCAAACCATCTCCTCTTGTCCTGCCCCAGCAGATCCTGCTCCAAACCCTGTCCTCAGCCTTCTCCCTCCTCTCCTCTCCTCTCTTCCTCCCTCTCTGAGCCCCAAACCATCTCCTCCTGTCCTGTCCCAACTGATCCTGCTCCAAACCCTGTCCTCAGCCTTCTGCTTGACCCCTCTAAGCCCTCCAAGGCCACCAGAAGGTCTCTCCCTGGAGGGGATCCAAACTCTCCCAGCAGAGCCCCAAACAACCTGAGCTGGGCTGGTGCCAGGCATGGGGGCACAGCTCCAACCTCTCTGGGCACCCTGGGGCAGGCTCTTAGCACCCTCATGGTGAACATCTTCTCCCTGCTCTCCTCTCTGCCTCCCTCCTCTCCACTGTGTCTCCCCCTGTGAGCCCCAAACCATCTCCCCTTGTCCTGTCCCAGCAGATCCTGCTCCAAACTCTGTCCTCAGCCTTCTGCTTGTCCCCTCCAAGGCCACCAGGAGGTCTCTCCCTGGAGCTGAACACCTCCAACTCCCCCAGCAGAGCCCTTCCCAGCCCTGCTGTGGCCTCCTCTGGCTCTGCTCCAGCAGCTCCCTGCCTGTGCTGTGCTCAGGACCTCCAGAGCCACCTCCAGCCCTGCAGGGGAGGTCTCAGCAGAGAGGCACAATCCCCTCCCTGCCCCCCTGCTAGGGACCAGCCTAGGGCACAGCTGGGACTGGGCTGGCAGTGCTCACTCCTAGCACCCCCAAGTCCTTCTCCATAGTGGGGGAGACACTGAGAGGTGGGGCTGGGGGGGGGGGGGGGGGGGGGAATGTCTTTGCCCCAAGCCTGGAGCAAAACCTTCCCCATCTGCAGCTGCAAAGAGCTCCAGGCCCCCCCAAAAAACCCAACCCAGGCAGCACACAAGAGAGGTTTGTTGTGCCCTGCAGGACACCCAAGTGCTGCTCTCACCTCCTGCTTCATGGAGCAGACTTCTCTGAGCAGCTCCAGTTTATTTCTTCCCCCCCCCAAAAAAAAGAGGCATTTTCTTTAGCCATCCCCCCCCAAAAGAGTTCCTTTCACTTCCCCCCGTGCCAGCAGCTCCACAGGCAAGGGGCAGGGAGCTCCAAGGGTGTGAGTGGGATCATTGTCTGCAGGCTCAGCCCAGCAGGGGACTTGCCCAGGGAGGCGAAGCTTTGAGCTCTGTGTTTGTTGGCAAAACTCGAGGGAGGGAGGGAAAGAGGAAGGGAAGAAGGGAGGAAGGGAGGGAGGGAGGGAGGGGGAAATAAACCAACAAACCCTGGGCCGAAGAGGAGGCTGCAGCCAGGGTTGAAGCAGAGGACAAAAGAGCTCCTGTGCGCCCCTCACAAAGCTGCACTGAGCTCCTCTGGCTCCACACTTACGTCCTCTGGGGCCGCAGGCGTTGGTCGCTGTAGGGTATCAGAGCCACCAGCTCGTTGACCTGCTCTGGGAAGCGAAAGCAGCTCATTAACGAGGCCCTTCATTAGCCGAGGGCGTGGAACTAAGGGAGGGTTGGATGCTAATTAAGGAGGGGTCGGTTTGGGCTGAAGGAGAAGAGCGCAGCCGGCAGGGGGAGGGAGGTTCTGCTGCTCTGCGGAGGGCTGCGGAGTTTGGAGCTCAGCAGGGGAGAGCTGCAAGGGGGGAAAAGGGAGACTCAGAGGTGCCCGAGGGGTGCTGAGTGCCAGGCTAAGTGCCAAGGACGAGGGCAGGGGGATGCAAGCAGGGAGGAAGAAGCCACATTTTGGCTTCTCCTGGGATTGGAGGCTTGGAGCTGCTTGCAGCAGGGGAAGGGATTTGATGTCCACAGGCTGGAGATGGTCCTGAGAGGGACCTGGGTAGGGGGAGAGGAAGCTCAGGAGCATCAAGCAGGGCAAGGGGATGGAGGAGGAGGAAGTCTCTAGTGGGGGGAGGAAGCAGCTCCTGGGGGGTGGGGGAGGAAGCAGCTCCTGGGGGGTGGGGGAGGAGGCAGCTCCTGGGGGGTGGGGGAGGAGGCCGCTCCTGGGGGGTGGGGGAGGAGGCAGCCCCTGGGGGGTGCAGGGAGAAGCCCCTGGGGGAGGGAGGAAGAAGCCCCTGGGGGGTGCAGGGAGAAGCTCCTGGGGGGTGCAGGGAGAAGCTCCTGGGGGGTGCAGGGAGAAGCCCCTGGGGGAGGAGGAAGAAGCTCCTGGGGGGTGCAGGAAGAAGCCCCTGGGGGGTGCAGGAAGAAGCCCCTGGGGGGTGCAGGGAGAAGCTCCTGGGGGGTGCAGGGAGAAGCCCCTGGGGGGTGCAGGGAGAAGCCCCTGGGGGGTGCAGGGAGAAGCCCCTGGGGGGTGCAGGGAGAAGCCCCTGGGGGGGTGCAGGGAGAAGCTCCTGGGGGGGTGCAGGGAGAAGCTCCTGCAGCAGCACAGGCAGGGGAGGAGCTGCTGGGAAGCAGCTCCACAGGGCAGCAGTTGGCACTGCTGGGGCACAAGGAGGTGCCCAGGAGCCAGCAACCTGCCCTGGGGAGGGCCAAGGAGCCCCCAAGGGTGCCCTGGGGGCACTCAGCAGGGCAAGGGAGGTTCTGCTGCCCTCTGCTCTGCCCCAGGGAGGCCACAGCTGGAGGCCTGTGCCCAGCTCTGGGCTGCCCAGGGGCAGAGGGGCAGGGAAGGGCTGGGCAGAGGCCAGAGGAGGCTGGGCAGAGGCTGAGGGCCTGGAGCAGCTCTGGGAGGAGCAGAGGCTGAGCCCTGGGGCTGAGAGCCTGCAGCAGAGCAGCCCCAGAGGGCATCTGAGCAGTGCCCAGCAGGAGCTGAAGGAGCTGGGGGAAGGGGCAAGAGGCTGGGGCCAGGCTGTGCTGAGTGGTGCCCAGGGGCAAGGGGCACAGAGTGGAGGGCAGCAGGAGGAGAAAGTTGTTTGGGGTGAGGGTGCCAAGGCCTGGAGCAGGCTGCCCAGAGAGGCTGTGGAGCCTCCTTGTGTGCAGAGCTGCCAACCCCCCTGGGCACTGTGCCCCTGGGCAAGCTGCTGTGGGTGCCCTGCTGAGGGCAGGGGTGAGGTTGGCACTGGGTGAGCTCCACAGGTCCCTTCCAGCCCCTCCCTGGGCACTGTGCCCCTGGGGCAAGCTGCTGTGGGTGCCCTGATGGAGCAGGGTTGGGTTGGCACTGGGTGAGCTCCAGAGGTCCCTTCCAGCCCCTCCCTGGGCACTGTGCCCCTGGGCAAGCTGCTGTGGGTGCCCTGCTGGGGCAGTGCTGGGCACTGGCTGTGCTCTAGAGGTCCCTTCCAGCCCCTCCCTGGGCACTGTGCCCCTGGAGCAAGCTGCTGTGGGTGCCCTGCTGGGGCAGTGCTGGGCACTGGATGAGCTCCAGAGCTCCCTTCCAGCCCCTCCTTGGGCACTGTGCCCCTGGGCAAGCTGCTGTGGGTGCCCTGCTGGGGCAGTGCTGGGCACTGGCTGTGCTCTAGAGCTCCCTTCCAGCCCCTCCCTGGGCACTGTGCCCCTGGGGCAAGCTGCTGTGGGGCAGGGGTGGGGGTTGGGCACTGGGTGAGCTCCAGAGCTCCCTTCCCTGCCCTCTCCTGCTGTCTCTGTGCCCGGGGGGGGGGGCAGCAGTTACCTGTGGGCATGCAGCCTGTGCCCTGGCAGGTGGGGCAGGTGATGCTGTCCTGCCCTGTGAACTCCACGTAGGGGAACTTGGCAATGTCCTCCACGCGATCCCGACCGTCAAGCAAATCTTCCTCCTCCTCTTCCTCCCTCCCCTCTGCCTTCTTCCTGGGCCTGGAGGGAGCTTTAGCGACGGTGAAGGAAAGAGCAGAACCCATCCTGGCCGCGGGGCAGCAGCTGCAGGAGGTCCTGGGGAGCAGAAGTGTCGATGGAAAGAGCTCAGCGACCTCCTCCTGGCCAGCAGAGGAACTCCAGCCTCAGCCACAGCCACCCAGGGGACAACTTCCCCTTCCCCCCCACCAAGATATATTCCTCACCCCCCAAATATATTCCTCACCCCCACCTCAAATGTATCCCCACCCCCCCCAAATGCATCCTCACCCCACCCACACAAATGCATCCTCACCCCCCCCCAATGCATCCTCACCCCCCCCAATGCATCCTCAACCCCCCCCAATGCATCCTCAACCCCCCCCACATGGATCCTCAACCCCCCCACACACAAAGGCATCCTCACTCCCCCCACAAATGTATCCTCACCCCCCCTCAAATGCATCCTCCCCCCCCACCAATGGATCCTCCCCCCCCTCAAATGGATCCTCAACCCCCCCACACACAAATGTATCCTCACCCCCCCCAAATGCATCCTCACCCCCCCACAAATGGATCCTCATCCCCCCCCACACACAAATGCATCCTCACCCCCCCAAATGCATCCTCACCCCCCCTCAAATGTACCCTAACCCCCCCCACAATATCCTCACCCCCCCTCAAATGCATCCTCACCCCCCCAAAAAATGTATCCTCAACCCCCCCACAAATCTATCCTCACCCCCCCCAAATGTACCCTCACCCCCCCCAAATGCATCCTCACCCCCCCAACACAAATGCATCCTCACCCCCCCCCCACAATATCCTCACCCCCCCCCAAATGCATCCTCACCCCCCCCAAATGCATCCTCACCCCCCCCAAATGCATCCTCACCCCCCCCCACAATATCCTCACCCCCCCCCAAATGTACCCTCACCCCCCCCAAATGCATCCTCACCCCCCCCACAATATCCTCACCCCCCCCAAATGTATCCTCACCCCCCCCAAATGTACCCTCACCCCCCCCCAAATGTACCCTCACCCCCCCCCAAATGCATCCTCATCCCCCCCACACATAAATGCATCCTCACCCCCCAAATATATTCCTTCAGCCCCCCCAAAACCTGCCCCTCTTCAACGACCCCCACAGGGACCTGTCCCAATCTGCCCCCCCCCCCCCCCGGGACAGAGACCCCCTCAAAGACAGACCCCAGCCGGGGGGGGGGGGGCACCCCAAAAGCTCCTCCATACTCCAAGCCCCCCAGTGTAGGCCCAGACTCCTCAGACCCCCCCCTAAAACCAAAGACCCCCCCAAAGAACCCCATAGAGACCTCACCCCCGTGACAGTGACCCCCTCAAAGACAGACCCCAGCCGGGGGGGGGCACCCCAAAAGCTCCTCCATACTCCAAGCCCCCCAGTGTAGGCCCAGGGTCCTCAGACCCCCCCCCAAACAACCCCATAGAGACCTCCCCCCCTCACCCCCATGACAGAGACCCCCTCAAAGACAGGCCCCAGCCGGGGGGGGGGCACCCCAAAAGCTCCTCCATACTCCAAGCCCCCCAATGTAGGCCCAGACTCCTCAGAGTCCCCCCCCAGAACCAAAGACCCCCCCAAACAGACCTCCCCCCCCTCACCCCCATGACAGAGACCCCCTCAAAGACAGGCCCCAGCCGGGGGGGGGGCACCCCAAAAGCTCCCCCATACTCTAAGCCCCCCAGTGTAGGCCCAGGCTCTTCAGACCCCCCCCAAACAACCCCATAGAGACCTCCCCCCCCTCACCCCCATGCCAGAGACCCCCCTCAAAGACAGACCCCAGCCGGGGGGGGGGGCACCCCAAAAGCTCCTCCATACTCCAAGCCCCCCAGTGTAGGCCCAGGGTCCTCAGAGTCCCCCCCCAGAACCAAAGACCCCCCCAAACAACCCCATAGAGACCTCCCCCCCTCACCCCCACGACAGAGACCCCCTCAAAGACAGACCCCAGCCGGGGGGGGGGGGGGGGGCACCCCAAAAGCTCCTCCGTACCCAGTAGGCCCAAGCCCCTCAGCGGTCCCCCCCCCCGCCGCGGCCTGCCCTTCTCCCGCGCAGCCTCCGTCGCTATGACAACGGCCAGCGGTGGGCGGAGCTCCTCCCTAGCCACGCCTCTTACGCAACCGGCGTAACAAACCCCCGCCCCTCAACAAAGCCCCGCCCCTTCACACAGCTCCGCCCTTCTCCACAACCCCGCCCCTCCACACAGTCCCGCCCCTCCACTCAGCCCCGCCCCCCTCCACAGCCCCGCCCCTCCATAGTGCTCCGCCCCTTCACACAGCTCCGCCCCTTCACACAGCTCCGCCCCTCCACACAACCCCGCCCCTCCACACAGCTCCGCCCCTCCACACAGCCCCGCCCCTCCACACAGCCCCGCCCCTCCACACAGCCCCGCTCCTCCCCACAGCTCCGCCCCTCCACACAGCTCCGCCCCTCTGACAGCCCCGCCCCTTCACACAGCCCCGCCCCTCCACACAGCCCCGCTCCTCCCCACAGCTCCGCCCCTCCCCACAGCTCCGCTCCTCCACGCAGCTCCGCCCCTCCCCACAGCTCCGCCCCTCCCCACAGCTCCGCCCCTCCCCACAGCCCCGCCCCTCCACACAGCCCCGCCCCTCCCGGTAGCTCCGCCTCTCTCCAAACAGCCCCGCCTAAAACGCGCTCGGGCGTGGCCCTAGCGTCACCGCAGTAGGCGGAGCTTACTCGACGGCCCCGCCCTACGTGACGAAACCACCCGGCCCGGGGGGGGGGGGGGTGCCGCTGCCCTCAGTGCGCATGCGCAGAAGCCATGTGGGCGGTACTGGCGGCCCCGCCTGGGTGAGGTTGGTACTGCGCATGCGCCGCTGCGTGGAGGGGAGGGGGGAGGGTCCAGGGGCGGGGCGAAGCGGGTGGGTGTGTCCTCGGCCTCCTGCGCGCCACACCCATCACGCATGCGTAGGGGCGGGGCTGGGCGTTGGGCAGAGCACGCATGCGCGGAGGCGGCGGCGGAGGTGGGAGGGGGCTGGGGGCGGTGTGTGGTGCTTCGGGGGGGGGCGTTGGGGTGCTCGGCTCGGTACGGGAGCGTTCAGCGCCAGGGCGGGGGCGCTCGTCCCAGTATGCGACCCGCACACACCAGTACGAGGAGCCCCTGAGCCAGTACGCGACCCGCACACACCAGTATGAGGAGCTCCTGAGCCAGTAGGGAACCCTCCCACACCAGTATAAGGGCGCTGGTCCCAGTATGTGACCTGCACACACCAGTATGAGGGCGCTGGTCCCAGTATGTGACCTGCACACACCAGTATGAGGGCGCTCGTCCCAGTATGTGACCTGCACACACCAGTATGAAGAGCCCCCGAGCCAGCAGGAAACCTTCCCACGCCAGTATGAGTGCCCCCGAGCCAGTATGCGACCCCCACACCAGTATGAGAAGCCCCCGAGCCAGTAGGGAACCTTCCCACACCAGTATAAGGGCGCTGGTCCCAGTATGCGACCCGCACACACCAGTATGAGGAGCCCCCGAGCCAGTAGGGAACCTTCCCACACCAGTATGAGTGCGCTCGTCCCAGTATGCGACCCCCACACCAGTAAGAGGAGCCCCCGAGCCAGTAGGGAACTTTCCCACACCAGTATGAGTGCGCTGGTCCCAGTATGCAACCCGCACACACCAGTATGAGGAGCTCCTGAGCCAGTGCAGAACTTTCCCACACCAGTATGAGGAGCCCCCGAGCCAGTGTGGAACCTTCCCACGCCAGGATGAGTGCGCTCGTTCCGGTGTGCAACCCACGCACGGCGCTACAGGGGGCCCGTGACGCACCGTGGGACCTTCCCGCACCGGCATGGGGGCGCTCGTCCCGGTATGCAGCCCCCGCACACCGCTGGGGGGAGCCCTGACCCAGTATGCGACCCGCACACACCAGTATGAGGAGCCCCTGACCCAGTGTAGAACCTTCCCACACCAGTATGAGTGGCCCCTGAGCCAGTATAGGAGCTTCCCACACCAGTATGTGGGCGCTCGTCCCAGTATGCAACCCCCACACCAGTATGAGGAGCCCCCGAGCCAGTAGGGAACCTTCCCACACCAGTATGAGAGCGCTTGTCCCTATATGCGACCCCCACACACCAGTATGAGGAGCCCCTGAGCCAGTATGGAACCTTCCCACGCCAGTATAAGGGCGCTCGTCCCAGTACGCGACCTGCACACACCAGTATGAGTGGCCCCCGAGCCAGTATGCGACCCGCACACACCAGTATGAGTGCCCCCGAGCCAGTATGCGACCCACACACACCAGTATGAGGAGCCCCTGACCCAGTGTAGAACCTTCTCACACCAGTATGAGTGGCCCCTGAGCCAGTATGAGTGCGCTCGTCCCTGTACGCGACCCGCACACACCAGTATGAGGAGCCCCCGAGCCAGTATGCGACCCACACGCACCAGTATAAGGGCGCTCGTCCCAGTATGCGACCCGCACACACCAGTATGAGTGGCCCCCGAGCCAGTAGGGAACCTTCCCATACCAGTATGAGGAGCCCCTGACCCAGTATGCGACCTGCACACACCAGTATGAGTGGCCCCCGAGCCAGTATGCGACCCGCACACACCAGTATGAGTGCCCCCGAGCCAGTATGCGACCCACACACACCAGTATGAGGAGCCCCTGACCCAGTGTAGAACCTTCTCACACCAGTATGAGTGGCCCCTGAGCCAGTATGAGTGCGCTCGTCCCAGTACGCGACCCGCACACACCAGTATGAGGAGCCCCCGAGCCAGTATGCGACCCACACGCACCAGTATAAGGGCGCTCGTCCCAGTATGCGACCCGCACACACCAGTATGAGTGGCCCCCGAGCCAGTAGGGAACCTTCCCATACCAGTATGAGGAGCCCCTGACCCAGTATGCGACCTGCACACACCAGTATGAGTGGCCCCCGAGCCAGTATGCGACCCGCACACACCAGTATGAGTGCCCCCGAGCCAGTATGCGACCCACACACACCAGTATGAGGAGCCCCTGACCCAGTGTAGAACCTTCTCACACCAGTATGAGTGGCCCCTGAGCCAGTATGAGTGCGCTCGTCCCAGTACGCGACCCGCACACACCAGTATGAGGAGCCCCCGAGCCAGTATGCGACCCACACGCACCAGTATAAGGGCGCTCGTCCCAGTATGCGACCCGCACACACCAGTATGAGTGGCCCCCGAGCCAGTAGGGAACCTTCCCATACCAGTATGAGGAGCCCCTGACCCAGTATGCGACCTGCACACACCAGTATGAGTGGCCCCCGAGCCAGTATGCGACCCGCACACACCAGTATGAGTGCCCCCGAGCCAGTATGCGACCCACACACACCAGTATGAGGAGCCCCTGACCCAGTGTAGAACCTTCTCACACCAGTATGAGTGGCCCCTGAGCCAGTATGAGTGCGCTCGTCCCAGTACGCGACCCGCACACACCAGTATGAGGAGCCCCCGAGCCAGTATGCGACCCACACGCACCAGTATAAGGGCGCTCGTCCCAGTATGCGACCCGCACACACCAGTATGAGTGGCCCCCGAGCCAGTAGGGAACCTTCCCATACCAGTATGAGGAGCCCCTGACCCAGTATGCGACCTGCACACACCAGTATGAGTGGCCCCCGAGCCAGTATGCGACCCGCACACACCAGTATGAGTGCCCCCGAGCCAGTATGCGACCCGCACACACCAGTATGAGTGCCCCCGAGCCAGTACGCGACCCGCACACACCAGTATGAGTGCCCCCGAGCCAGTACGCGACCCGCACACACCAGTATGAGTGCCCCCGAGCCAGTACGCGACCCGCACACACCAGTATGAGTGCCCCCGAGCCAGTACGCGACCCGCACACACCAGTATGAGGAGCCCCTGACCCAGTGTAGAACCTTCTCACACCAGTATGAGTGGCCCCTGAGCCAGTATGAGTGCGCTCGTCCCAGTACGCGACCCGCACACACCAGTATGAGGAGCCCCCGAGCCAGTATGCGACCCACACGCACCAGTATAAGGGCGCTCGTCCCAGTATGCGACCCGCACACACCAGTACGAGTGGCCCCCGAGCCAGTAGGGAACCTTCCCATACCAGTATGAGGAGCCCCTGACCCAGTATGCGACCTGCACACACCAGTATGAGGAGCCCCCGAGCCAGTATGCGACCCCCACACCAGTATGAGGATGCTCGTCCCAGTACGCAGCCCCCGCACACCCCTATGGGGAGTCCCTGAGCCTGTACGGAACCTGCCCGCGGCAGTATGAGGGCAGGTTGCTGGCTCCTGGGCACCTCCTTGTGCCCCAGCGGTGCCAGCTGCTGCCCTGTGGAGCTGCTTCCCAGCAGCTCCTCCCCTGCCTGTGCTGCTGCAGGAGCTTCTCCCTCCATTCCCCCAGGGGTTTCTTCCTCCATCCCCTCAGAGGCTTCTCCCTCCCTCCATCCCCGGAGGTTTCTTCCTCCATTCCCAGGGGCTTCTCTCTCCATTCCCAGAGGCTTCTCCCTGAATCCCCAGAGGCTTCCTTCGTCCCCCCCAGGGGCTTCTTCCTCCGTCCCCAGAGATCTCTCCCTCCATCCCCCTAGGGGCTTCTCCTTGCATCCCCAGAAGTTTCCTAGTCCATCCCCAGAGGCTTCTTCCTCCATCCCCAGAGGCTTCTTCCTCCATCCCTCAGGAGCTTCTCCCTCCATCCCCAGAGGCTTCTTCTTTCATCCCCAGGGACTTCTTCTTCCACTCCCCCAGGGGCTTCTTTTTCCATCCCCAGGGGCTTCTCCCTCCATCCCCAGGGGCTTCTTCCCTCCCTCCAGGAGCTTCTCCCTCCATCCCCATAGACTTCTTCTTCCATTCCCCCAGGGGCTTCTTCCTCCATCCCCCCAAGGGCTTCTCCCTCCATCCCCAGAGGCTTCTTCTTCCATCCCCAGTAGCTTCTCCCTCCATCTCCAGGGGCTTCTTTTTCCATCTCCAGAGGCTTCTTCTTCCCTCCCTCCAGGAGCTTCTCCCTCCATCCCCAGAGGCTTCTTCTTCCATCTCCAGGGGCTTCTTTTTCCATCCCCAGAGGCTTCTCCCTCCATCCCCCCAGGGGCTTCTTCCTCCATCTCCCCAGAGGCTTCTTCCTCCATCTCCCCAGAGGCTTCTCCCTCCATCCCCAGGGGCTTCTCCCTCCATCCCCAGGGGCTTCTTCCCTCCCTCCAGAGACTTCTCCCTCCATCCCTCCAGAGACTTCTTCCTCCATCCCCAGGGGCTTCTTCTTCCCTCCCTCCAGAGGCTTCTCCCTCCATCCCCCCAGGGGCTTCTCCCTCCATCCCCCCAGGGGCTTCTCCCTCCATCCCAGGGACTTCTCCCTCCTCAGATGCTTCTCCCTCCCTGCCTGCAGAACCTTCCCCTTGCCCTGCTTCATCTTCAGGACCTTCCTCTCCTCCCATCTCTCCAGGCTGACTCAACCCAGCAAGCTCAACATCCAGACAGCCTCTTTAGGTGCCCCTTGCTGGGGTTTATTCAGTGTCCCCTGAACCCCAAACCCCTTCAGACAACGATATGGGAGCGGGGGGGGGGGGGGGGGGGGGCGAGGGGTCGGGGGTAGGGGGTGGTGGGAAGGTGCCAATCACCAACCTCCGCTGGCACCGACGGCTTCGGCAGCTCCGTGCCGCTGCGTGGGGGGAACCGACGCAGCTCCAGGGCTTTGCAAATGGATTTAATGAGGTGAAGGAGGGAAAACAACGTCTGGGAGGAAATAGGGGGGACCCATTAGGGCCAATTTGGTGGCGCAGAACATCTCGAGGTGGGCGTGGAACAGACCCGGGCGGGGGGCGGGGGGGGGGGGATGGAGTAGGAGCGGTTCTCGCCCCGGAGTAGCTGCGGCAAGCTCCAGCCTGCCGCCGGCTCGGATGTGGTCCAGGGGGGAGATGCTCTCCGCTGGTCTCACCTTTGCCTGCAGTGCTGCTCGACCCCGGCTCGGATGTGGTCCAGGGGGGAGATGCTCTCCGCTGGTCTCACCTTTGCCTGCAGTGCTGCTCGACCCCGACTCGGATGTGGTCCAGGGGGGAGATGCTCTCCGCTGGTCTCACCTTTGCCTGCAGTGCTGCTCGACCCCAGGTCTGCTGCCAGCAGCTCCTCAGCAGGAGCAGGGCAGGGATTGTGTCCTCCCCCTGGAATGGGCACTGAGGAGGGCACAGCTGGTGGCATCCTAGGAAGGGGAGACACAAGAACTCATCCTGCCCTGGGTGGTGTTTGGTGGCTCTGAGCTGCTGCTGCTGCAGCTTTGGGGTTGGATGAGGAGCCAGGGGGTGCCCAGGTGGGCAAGGAGGGCAGCAGCAGCCTGGGCTGGCTCAGCAGTGATGTGGGCAGCAGGAGCAGGGCAGGGATTGTGTCCTCTCCCTGGAATGGGCACTGAGGAGGGCACAGCTGGTGGCATCCTAGGAAGGGGAGACACAAGAACTCATCCTGCCCTGGGTGGTGTTTGGTGGCTCTGAGCTGCTGCTGCTGCAGCTTTGGGGTTGGGAGGACTCCTCCTGCATCAAGCGTGGTGGTGAGGAACCAGAGGGTGCCCAGGTGGGCAAGGAGGGCAGCAGCAGCCTGGGCTGGCACAGCAGTGGTGTGGGCAGCAGGAGCAGGGCAGGGCTGGGCATGAGGTCACCAAAGGTTGGGTCCTGCCCTTGGGTCACAACCACCCTGGGAAGGCTCCAGGCAGGGGACAGAGGAGTTGGGAACTGCCCCCAGGGGAAGAAGGAGCTGGGGGGGGGGTTGGTGTCAGCAGCTGGAGCTGAGCCAGGGGGTGCCCAGGTGGGCAAGGAGGGCAGCAGCAGCCTGGGCTGGCTCAGCAGTGGTGTGGGCAGCAGGAGCAGGGCAGGGATTGTGCCCCTGCAGTGGGCAGTGGGGAGGGCAGAGGTGGGGGCAGGGTTGGGCAGCTGAGTGGCAGGAGGGCAGTGAGGAGCTGCAGCAGAGGCAGAGAAGGGAGTGGAGGTGGGGAAGGGTCTGGAGGAGAGGCTGGGGAGGAGCAGCTGAGGGAGCTGGGGGGGTGAGGCTGGAGGAGAGGAGGCTGAGGGCAGAGCTTGTGGGGCTGTGGCAGGGCCTGAGAGGAGGCTGGAGCCAGGGGGGGGCTGAGATCTGCTGTCCTGAGTGCTGGCACAGGAGGAGATGGCCTCAAGGTGCCCCCAGGGCAGGCTCAGCTTGGCCATGAGGACCAATTTCTGCCCTGCAAGAGTGGCCAAGGACTGGCCCAGGCTGCCCAGGGGCAGTGTTGGAGTCCCCATCCCTGGGGGCATTCCAGGGACCTCTTGCCCATGGCACTTGTTGGCCACGGGCTTGGTGCCCAGGGTGGGGTTGGGTCACTGCTTGGTCTTGGATGCTCTCAGAAGACTTTTCCAAGCCAAGGATCCCTCCTGCAGCCTCCTCCTTTTGTGCCCCAAGCTTTGAGGGATGCTCCTGGGGGCTGAGATGTTTCCTTTGCACCATTCCCGCTGGCTGGAGCTGTTTTCCCACTGCTTTCCCCACCTTGATCCAGCCGACAGGGTTGGAATTTTGGGGGTGGGGGTGGTCTCTGCTCTCCATCTGCACCTGCTGGTGAGGAGCCGCATCCCTGAGCTGCAGAATTCCCTCCCCTGGGCAGGAGGAAGGGATGGGAGGAGCTGCAGGAGGATTGGATTCCTGGAATGGGAATGTGGTGATGGAAGGTTGGGACCATTTGCACCTCTCCGGCTCAGCTCCAGAGGGCTCCTGCAGCCCATTGTTGGGGGGGGGGGGAGGGGGAATCGGTGAGGCTGGGGGAGGATGATGATGGAGTGGGAATGCTGAGAGGGAAGGATCCAAGCCCACCTTGGCCACGGCTGCAGCCAAACTGGGTCCAACTCCCAGCTAATCCCAAGGGATACGAGGGACAAGGACAGACCTCAGGCAGCTTTGGAGCCACCTCCTATGTGGCAGCAGCTGCCCAGGGTGGGATTTGAGGGGGGGGTGCCCATCCTGCTGCCCCCCCCCAGCATGCAGCCAGCACCCTCCAGGGGTAGCAGCAGCCCAGGATGAGGCTTTGGGGGGTGCCCATCTTGCTGCCCCCACCCAGCATGCAGCCAGCACCCTCCAGGGCAGCAGCTGCCCAGGGTGGGATTTGAGGGGGGGGTGCCCATCCTGCTGCCCCCCAGCATGCAGCCAGCACCCTCCAGGGCAGCAGCCCAGGGTGAGGCTTTGGGGGGTGCCCATCTTGCTGCCCCCCCCCAGCATGCAGCCAGCACCCTCCAGGGCAGCAGCTGCCCAGGGTGAAGCTTTGGGGGGTGCCCATCCTACTGCCCCCCAGCATGCAGCCAGCACCCTCCAGGGCAGCAGCTGCCCAGGGGGGGTTGAGGGGTGCCCATCCTGCTGCCCCCCAGCATGCAGCCAGCACCCTCCAGGGCAGCAGCTGCCCAGGGGGGGTTGAGGGGTGCCCATCCTGCTGCCCCCCAGCATGCAGCCAGCACCCTCCAGGGCAGCCCAGCCCAGAGTGAGGCTTTGGGGGGTGCCCATCCTGCTGCCCCCCAGCATGCAGTCAGCACCCTCCAGGGCAGCAGCTGCCCAGGGTGAGGCTTTGGGGGGTGCCCATCCTGCTGCCCCCCCCCCCCAGCATGCAGCCAGCACCCTCCAGGGGTAGCAGCAGCCCAGCCCAGGGTGAGGCTTTGGGGGGTGCCCATCCTGCTGCCCCCCCCCAGCATGCAGCCAGCACCCTCCAGGGCAGCAGCTGCCCAGGGTGAGGCTTTGGGGGTGCCCATCCTACTGCCCCCCAGCATGCAGCCAGCACCCTCCAGGGCAGCAGCTGCCCAGGGGGGGTTGAGGGGTGCCCATCCTGCTGCCCCCCAGCATGCAGCCAGCACCCTCCAGGGCAGCAGCTGCCCAGGGTGAGGCTTTGGGGGGTGCCTATCTTGCTGCCCCCCAGCATGGGGTTTGAGGGGGGGTGCCCATCCTGCTGCCCCCCAGCATGCAGCCAGCACCCTCCAGGGCAGCAGCTGCCCAGCCCAGGGTGAGGCTTTGGGAGGTGCCCATCTTGCTGCCCCCCCTTCAGCATGCAGCCAGCACCCTCCAGGGTAGCAGCAGCTCAGGGTGAGGCTTTGGGGGGTGCCCATCTTGCTGCCCCCCCCCCCCAGCATGCAGCCAGCACCCTCCAGGGCAGCAGCTGCCCAGGGTGGGGTTTGAGGGGGGGGGTGCCCATCCTGCTGCCCCCCAGCATGCAGCCAGCACCCTCCAGGGGTAGCAGCAGCCCAGGGTGAGGCTTTGGGGGGTGCCCATCCTGCTGCCCCCACCCAGCATGCAGCCAGCACCCTCCAGGGCAGCAGCTGCCCAGCCCAGGGTGAGGCTTTGGGGGGTGCCCATCTTGCTGCCCCCCCCCCAGCATGCAGCCAGCACCCTCCAGGGCTGACTCAGGCTCTGGCTCCATCACCAGGGAGGGGAAGATTTCCTGGGAAGTGGTTGCAAAATCCCAGTGTGTGGGGTGGGAATTTTGTGTCCCCACCCCCCCGCCCCCCCACCCACCCCCAGCCTCTTTCTGCTCACCCCAGTGGAGCTGCTGAGGGGAACTGGTTTCAACTGGGGGGGGGGGGGGGGAAGCTTCAAGCCAGGACACAGGGAGGCAGCATTGGGGGGGGGGAGAGAGGGGAGGAAACTTCTCTCTCACCCCTCC
Source organism: Pogoniulus pusillus (assembly GCF_015220805.1). NCBI lineage: Eukaryota > Metazoa > Chordata > Aves > Piciformes > Lybiidae > Pogoniulus > Pogoniulus pusillus. The sequence goes on along the minus strand of NW_026974711.1, from coordinate 1,132,464 downwards.
CCTGGAGCTTCTCTGTTGTCTCATACAGGCTTGAGCCCATCCCTGGGTGTGCTGATTTGAGGGGGGGGGGGGCTCAGGGTGAGGTTTCCCCCTCCCCATCCCACTCCTCTTCAATCCATCCATGAGGATCTTTGTGTGCAGGGTCCCAATCCTGCCCCACAAATCCTTCCTGGGGGGGAGGGGGGGCTCAGGGTGAGGTTTCCCCCTCCCTATCCCACTCCTCTCCAATCCATCCATGAGGATCTTTGTCTGCAGGGTCCCAATCCTGCCCTACAAATCCTTTCTCATTTGAGGGGGGGGCTCAGGGTGAGGTTTCCCCCTCCCCATCCCACTCCCCTCCAATGCATCCAGGAGGATCCTGGTCTGAAGGGTCCCAATCCTGCCCCACAAATCCTTCCTGGAGGGGAGGGGGGGGCTCAGGGTGAGGTTCCCCCTCCCTATCCAATGCATCCATGAGGATCTTGGTCTGCAGGGTCCCAATCCTGCCCCACAAATCCTTTCTCATTTGAGGAGGGGCTCAGGGTGAGGTTCCCCCTCCCTATCCCACTCCTCTTCAATCCATCCAGGAGGATCTTGGTCTGCAGGGTCCCAATCCTACCCCACAAATCCTTCCTGGGGGGGAGGGGGGTGGTCAGGGTGAGGTTTCCCCTCCCCATCCCACTCCCCTCCAATGCATCCATGAGGATCTTGGTCTGCAGGGTCCCAATCCTGCCCCACAAATCCTTTCTCATTTGAGGGGGGGCTCAGGGTGAGGTTTCCCCCTCCCTATCCCACTCCTCTTCAATCCATCCATGAGGATCTTTGTGTGCAGGGTCCCAATCCTGCCCTACAAATCCTTTCTCATTTGAGGAGGGGCTCAGGGTGAGGTTCCCCCTCCCCATCCCACTCCTCTCCAATGCATCCATGAGGATCTTGGTCTGCAGGGTCCCAATCCTGCCCCACAAATCCTTTCTCATTTGAGGAGGGGGGGCTCAGGGTGAGGCTTCCCCCTCCCTATCCAATCCATCCATGAGGATCTTGGTCTGCAGGGTCCCAATCCTGCCCTACAAATCCTTTCTCATTTGAGGGGGGGCTCAGGGTGAGGTTTCCCCCTCCCTATCCAATCCATCCATGAGGATCTTGGTCTGCAGGGTCCCAATCCTGCCCCACAAATCCTTCCAGGAGGGGAGGGGGGGGCTCAGGGTGAGGTTCCCCCTCCCTATCCAATCCATCCATGAGGATCTTTGTCTGCAGGGTCCCAATCCTGCCCCCCAAATCCATTCTCATTTGAGGGGGGGCTCAGGGTGAGGTTCCCCCTCCCTATCCAATCCATCCATGAGGATCTTTGTCTGCAGGGTCCCAATCCTGCCCCACAAATCCATTCTCATTTGAGGGGGGGCTCAGGGTGAGGTTCCCCCTCCCTATCCCACTCCTCTTCAATCCATCCATGAGGATCTTGGTCTGCAGGGTCCCAATCCTGCCCTACAAATCCTTCCTTTGGGTCTGCAGCTACCACCTTAGGCAGAGGAGGAGGTTGCCAGGTGGGAAATAATGGGATGGGGAAGGGTGGGAAATGTGAGCTGGGAAAGCCTCCTGCTATCCCAGCAGGATTTTGGCTGTTGGGAAGGTGAAACTAAATGATGCAGAAAGTTTCCATCAGCAGGAGAGCAACTCCCAGGGGACCCTGAGGGTGGGCACAGGGAGGGAGGGAGGGGGCAAAACAAAAAGGCTCCTGGAGCAGTTGGGATCTTTGCCTCTTGGGTGGTGATTCCCAAAGGCAGGAATTGAAAGGGGTTCTCAAGGGTTGGCACAGCAGCAATTAATGAGGTTGATGAATTCAGTTCATTAAGTGTCCACTTAAGGTGGGATGGGTTTGGGTCCAAGCCTGTCTTGGAGCTGGGAAGGGCAGAGGTGGTTGGAAGGGGTTTGGATTCACCACCCCCAGCCCCCCCCAGCACCCCCATCCTCAGCCCTCTCTCATCCCCAAGGTCATTGAGTCCCAAATCCCAGCATGGAATGGGCTGGAAGGGAGCTCAGCCAGTGCCAACTTCATCCTGCTCCAGCAGGGCACCCACAGCAGCTTGCCCAGGGGCACAGTGCCCAAGGAGGAGCTGAAAGGGAGCTCTGGAGCTCAGCCAGTGCCAATCCCACCCTGCCCCAGCAGGGCACCCACAGCAGCTTGCCCAGGGTGGGCTGGAAAGGACCTTTGGAGCTCAGCCAGTGCCAACTTCACCCTGCTCCAGCAGGGCACCCACAGCAGCCTGCCCAGGGTGGGCTGGAAGGGGCTTCTGGAGCTCAGCCAGTGCCAACTTCACCCTGCCCCAGCAGGGCACCCACAGCAGCCTGCCCAGGGTGGTCTGAAAGGGACCTTTGGAGCTCAGCCAGTGCCAATCCCACCCTGCCCCAGCAGGGCACCCACAGCAGCTTGCCCAGGGTGGGCTGGAAAGGACCTTTGGAGCTCAGCCAGTGCCAACTTCACCCTGCTCCAGCAGGGCACCCACAGCAGCCTGCCCAGGGTGGGCTGGAAGGGGCTTCTGGAGCTCAGCCAGTGCCAACTTCACCCTGCCCCAGCAGGGCACCCACAGCAGCCTGCCCAGGGTGGACTGAAAGGGACCTTTGGAGCTCAGCCAGTGCCAATCCCACCCTGCCCCAGCAGGGCACCCACAGCAGCTTGCCCAGGGTGGGCTGGAAAGGACCTTTGGAGCTCAGCCAGTGCCAATCTCATCCTGCCCCAGCAGGGCACCCACAGCAGCTTGCCCAGGGGGGGCTGGAAGGGGCTTCTGGAGCTCAGCCAGTGCCAACTTCACCCTGCCCCAGCAGGGCACCCACAGCAGCTTGCCCAGGGGGGGCTGGAAGGGGCTTCTGGAGCTCAGCCAGTGCCAATCCCACCCTGCCCCAGCAGGGCACCCACAGCAGCTTGCCCAGGGGGGGCTGGAAGGGGCTTCTGGAGCTCAGCCAGTGCCAATCCCACCCTGCCCCAGCAGGGCACACACAGCAGCCTGCCCAGGGGGGCTGGAAGGGAGCTCTGGAGCTCAGCCAGTGCCAACTTCACCCTGCCCCAGCAGGGCACCCACAGCAGCTTGCCCAGGGGCACAGTGCCCAAGGAGGAGCTGGAAGGGACCTCTGGAGCTCAGCCAGTGCCAACTTCACCCTGCTCCATCAGGGCACCCACAGCAGCTTGCCCAAGGTGGGCTAGAAGGGACCTCTGGAGCTCACCCAGTGCCAACCCCAGCAGGGCACCCACAGCAGCTTGCCCAGGGTGGGGCTGGAGGTGACCTCTGGAGCTCAGCCAGTGCCAACCCAACCCTGCTCCTGCCCCAGCAGGGCACCCACAGCAGCTTGCCCAGGGGCACAGTGCCCAGGGGGGTTGGCAGCTCTGCACACAAGGAGGCTCCACAGCCTCTCTGGGCAGCCTGCTCCAGGCCTTGGCACCCTCACCTCAAACAACTTTCTCCTCCTGCTGCCCTCCACTCTGTGCCCCTTGCCCCTGGGCACCACTCAGCACAGCCTGGCCCCAGCCTCTTGCCCCCTCCCCAGCTCCTTCAGCTCCTGCTGGGCACTGCTCAGATGCCCTCTGGGGCTGCTCTGCTGCAGGCTCTCAGCCCCAGGGCTCAGCCTCTGCTCCTCCCAGAGCTGCTCCAGGCCCTCAGCCTCTGCCCAGCCTCCTCTGTAACCTCCCCCCGAGGCCCCCCCAAAAGCCCCCAGGACCACCCCAATAGTCTCCATCAGCCTGCCCAAGCCCCCCCCATCCCCCCAGTAGCCCATAACAGCCCCCAGTAACCTCCCAGCAGCCTTCCCAAGGCCCCCAGCATCCTCCCAGTAGCCCACAGCAGCCCCCAGCAGCACCCCACAACAGCCCCCAGTACCCCTCCAGAAGCCCCCCCAAGGTTCCCAGCATCCCCCAGTAGCCCACAACAGCCCCTAGTACCCCCCCAGTAGCCCCCCAAGCCCCCCACCATCCCCCCATTAGCCCACAACAGCCCCTAATACCCCCCAGTAGCCCCCACAAGCCCGCCCCATCCCCCCATTAGCCCACAGCAGCCCCTAATACCCCCCAGTAGCCCCCACAAGCCCCCCACCATCCCCCCATTAGCCCACAACAGCCCCCAGCAGCACCCCACAACAGCCCCTAGTAACCCACCCCCCCCGAAGCCCCCCGCAGCACCCCAATAGTCTCCAGTAGCCCCCCCAAGCCCCCCACCATCCCCCCATTAACCCACAACAGCCTCTAGTACCCCCCCAGTAGCCCCCCAAGCCCCCCACCATCCCCCCATTAGCCCACAACAGCCTCTAGTACCCCCCCAGTAGCCCCCCCAAGCCCCCCACCATCCCCCTATTGGCCCACAACAGCCCCTAGTACCCCTCCAGTAGCCCCCCAAGCCCCTCACCATCCCCCCATTAGCCCACAACAGCCCCCAGCAGCACCCCACAACAGCCCCTAGTAACCCACCCCCCTCCGAAGCCCCCCGCAGCACCCCAATAGTCTCCAGTAGCCCCCCCCCAGCAAAACGCGGGGGTCCCCTAGGCCAGGGGAGGGGTCAGCAGCAGCGGAGGAGGGAGCTGGCCCGGGGGGGGGCTCCGGCGCTGGGGGACGTTCGGGGTCTGTCCCCTCCGCCCGCCCAGGCAGCCGCGGCCGAGGACCCTCCCCCGGCCCCCAGCCCCCTCCCCTCTCCGAGGCCCAGCCACGTGCGAGCGAGGGCCCGCCCACACCACGCCCCCCGGCGGGCGGAGCTTGGCTCGGTTCGAGCCTTATATGGTAACGATGGGCGTGGTTTGATCGCGGCGGGGAGGAGGGGGGGCGACCGCGGAGGGGCGGTGCCGCGCTGTGATTGGCGGAGGAAAGGAGAGGGCGTGGCCCCTCCCCGTCGGCGGGCGGGGTTTGGCCTTATACGGCACGAGGGGGCGTGGCTTGAAGCGGAGGGGGCGCGGCCGAGGCGGGCACCGCTGCGCTGTCATTGGCGGGGGCGCGGTGTGGGGGGCGTGGCTATGGCGTGGAGGGGCGTGGCTAGGGCATGGGGGGCGTGGCTCAGACCCGGCCGGTTCCCGTCAAAAGGCGGCTCCGGGGCGCGGCGGGGGGAGGGAGGGGGCGGCGGCGCCGGGAGCGCAGGTACCGGGCGCTGGGTTACGGTGGGGGAGGGGGGTCCGGGATGCGATGTCGCCACCGGAGCCTCTCTCCCGGGATGTTGTTTTGAGCGCGGAACCTCCTTGCTCGGTGCCTTTCACCGCCAACTCGGGCTCCTAAGCGGCGGCTCCGGTGGTTACCGGTAGTAGGCGGCGGGGGGGGGGGAGGCTGTTGACGTGGTGGGGGGGAAACTTTCGGTGACTCCCACGGACCCTTGGCCGGGGGGGTGGAGGAGATCCTCGGTGCCTTGCCAGGGCAAAGGGGCACGGCTGTGGGTCGCTGCCGGGGAGGGATCGCTTCTGCCTCTTCCCTGCCCCTCCGTGGGTCCCGTGGGGTTGCTCCGAGTCGTTGCCGTCCACCCGCTGAGGTTTCAAGGCTCCCGTGGGGGGGGGGGGTGGGGGGGGGGTTGCTTTGAGTCTCGTCCCTCCCGTCTCGAAATCCTGGGGGGGGGTGTCTTGTTGGGGGTATTTTCCTCCCCGTTCTCCCCGTTTTGGGGTCCCACGAGGGGTAGAGCTCCCCGTGTTTGCCATCCCGGTTCGAGGGGACACCCCCCCCCGATACTCTTTGCGGGGGGGGGGGGGGGTCCCCTTAGGGTGAAGGTCTCATGTGAGCCCTCCTGGCACCCAGCTGGGGTAGGCGTCAGGGATGTTTAAAGGGCTTCAGCCAAAACTGAGGTCCCCTTAGAGTGGGGTGCATGTGTGTGTGTGTGGGGGGGTCCCTGTCTCTCTCAGCCTCTCCGTGACCCGTTTGGGGGGGGGGGGGGGGTGTTTGGAGGTGTCAGGGTTCCCCCAGTGCTACCCAGTCTCAGGTTTGATCCCTCCTTGCTGCGTGCAACACTTTGGGGTTCAGCTTGGAGCCACTTTGGGGTTCAGCTTGGAGCCACTTTGGGGTTCAGCTTGGAGCTGAGGGCTGAATGTAACCGATTTTTTTTTGGGGGGGCTTCATTTCCTTTCTTTCCCTCCCCTCCCCCCCAAATTCTGCCTTCGTGGGCTGCTTGCTACCTCCCCGTGGGGTTAGCGATGGGGAAGAACTGATCCCCGTAGTGTGACCCCCCCCCCCCCCCACACTCAGGAGCCCCTTCCTCATGTCCTATCCTTGCGTGGCCCTCTCTGGGGTTCCCCCCCCAAAACCTTTCTTTGGGGGTGTCTCTGGAGTTGCTTTCCCTGCTGTTGGGGGATTTAAACTGCTGCTTTTGGGGGGCGGGGGGGAGGGGGTTCCTTATCCCCACCCCGAGCTAAAGGCCCCCCCAGGCTGTTGGCTGAGCAGCCGAGGGGGGTGGTTGAAGGGGAGGTGAGCTCCTTTTTGGGGGGGTGAGTTGCTTCTCCTCCTTTGGGGGTGAGCTGCTCCCCGTTTTGAGGTGAGCTCCCTTTTTGGGGGGGGGGATCTCCTCCTTTTTTAGGGGTGATCTCCTCCTTTTTGGGGGGCGAGCTGCTCCTCCTTTTCGGGGGTGAGCTCCTGCTCTTTTTGGGGGGTGAGCTCCTTTTTTGGGGGGCGAGCTGCTGCTCCTCCTTTTTTGGGGGGTGAGCTCCTGCTCTTTTTGGGGGGCGAGCTGCACCTCCTTTTGGGGTGAGTTCCCCTTTTTGGGGGTGAGCTGCTGCTGCTGCTCCTCCTTTTTGGGGGTGATCTCCTTTTCGGGGTGAGCTGCTCCTCCTTTTTGGGGGGCGAGCTGCTCCTCCTTTTTGGGGGGTGAGCTCCTTTTTAGGGGTGAGCTACTCCTCCTTTTGGGGGTGAGCTCCCCTTTTTGGGGGTGAGCTGCTGCTGCTCCTCCTCTTTGGGGGTGATCTCCTTTTTGGGGATGAGCTGCTGCTCTTTTTGGGGGGTGAGCTGCTCCTCCTTTTGGGGTGAGTTCCCCTTTTTGGGGGTGAGCTGCTTCTGCTCCTCCTATTTGGGGGTGATCTCCTCCTCCTTTTTGGGGGGTGAGCTGCTCCTCCTTTTCGGGGCTGAGCTCCTGCTCTTTTTGGGGGGTGAGCTCCTTTTTTGGGGGTGAGCTGCTCTTCCTTTTTGGGTGGGCTCCCCTAGTTGGGGGTGAGCTCCCCTTTTTGGGGGTGATCTCTTCCTTTTCGGGGATGAGCTGCTCCTCCTTTTGGGGTGAGCTCCTTTTTCGGGGGGCGAGCTGCTCCTGCTCCTCCTTTTTTGGGGGGTGAGCTGCTCCTCCTTTTCGGGGGTGAGCTCCTGCTCTTTTTGGGGTGAGCTCTCCTTTTCGGGGGTGAATTACTCCTCTCTTTTGGGGTTGAGCTGCTCCTCCTTTTTTCGGGGGTGATCCCCTCCTTTTTTCGGCGTGAGCTGCTCCTCCTTTTTCGGGGTGAGCTGCTCCTTTTGGGGGGGGCCGAGCTGCTCCTTCCCTCTGCTGCTTTCTCCCCGGGGTTGCTGCCTTGGGCACGGAGAAGTTTTGCTTCGGACCCTGAGGTTTGAGAGCAGCCAAGAGTTGGCTCCGCTGCCTCCTGCGGTGTGCTCTCCTCCCACACTCAGCCGGGCAGTGACTCATCTTCCTCCTCGGACTGGGCTGAAGCAGCACCAACCATCTCAAGGCAATGTGGGTCCCCTCCAGGGGAGGCAAACATCTCTGTTCTGGGGGTGGGGGTAGGGGTCCCTGGGTCCTGGCAGCGCTGGGGGAGCTAAGGAGGAGCTTCGCTTCGCTCTGGGGTTTGGTGCTTTGAGAGCTTCGGAGGTGCTGATGGGGAGGAGGAAGAGTTCTAACCTGGCTGCTGGAGGGGAGGAAGTAGAGGTTGTCATTACTGATTTGAATAAAGCCTCTTCTGCCTTCCCAGCTGAGTCAAACCGGACGGGGGTTGGGTGCAGTCGGCTCTGCCCTGGGCTTTGGGCTGTGAAAGTGCCAGAGAAACCTGTGCCAGGCTGAGGTGAAGTGGCTGAGAGCTGCCTCTGGGCATCGCGGGGCTTTGGGCAGCTGTCTTTGTGGGCTCAAGTACCCGCGGGGAGTGAGGGAGAGGAGGGAGGGGAAAGGGAGGAGGAAGGGTGGGAAGTGGGGAGGAAAGAAAGGAGAGGAGGAAGGAAAAAGGAGGAGGAGAGGAGGAGAATGGGGAGGAGAGAGGAGGGAAAGGGATGAGGAGGAATGGGAGGGAGGAAGGTAGGGAGGAAGGGAGAGGATGGACAGGGATGGGGAGGAATGGGAGGGAGGAAGGGAGAGGAGGGACAGGGATGAGGAGGAAGGGAGAGGAAGGACAGGGATGAGGAGGAAGGTAGGGAGGAAGGGAGAGGATGGACAGGGATGGGGAGGAATGGGAGAGAGGAAGAAAGGGAGAGGAGGGACAGGGATGAGGAGGAAGGTAGGGAGGAAGGGAGAGGAGGAACAGGGATGAGGAGGAATGGGAAAGAGGAGGGAGGAAGGAAAAGAAAGAAGGGACAAGGATGAGGAGGGAGGAAGGAAGGCAGAGGAGGGATAGGGATGAGGAGGAAGGAAGGGAGAGGAGGGACAGGGATGGGGAGGAATGGGAGAGAGGAAGGGAGAGGAGGGACAGGGATGAGGAGGAATGGGAAAGAGGAGGGAGGAAGGAAAAGAGAAGGGACAGGGATGAGGAGGGAGGAAGGAAGGCAGAGGAGGGATAGGGATGAGGAGGAAGGAAGGGAGAGGAGGGACAGGGATGAGGAGGAATGGGAGAGAGGAGGAAGGAAGGGAGAGGGACAGGGATGAGGAGGAATGGGGGAGAGAGGAGGGAGGAAGGAAGGGAGAGGTGTTGAAGGAGAGGGATGAGGAGAAGGAGGAATAGGAGAGAGGAGTGAGAAGGGAGGGAGAGGAAGAGAGAGAAACAAGAAAACGGAACGAGGAGGAAGGAAGGGGAAGGAGTGAGGGAGAGAGGTGAGGAGGAAAGGAGCAAGGGAGAGGTGAGGAGGGAGGAAAAGGAGCACGAGGAGCGAGGAGGAGGAGGAGGGGTGAGGAAGATCTTCCAGGTGCTGGAGGCGTTGGCAGATGCCTGCCTGTGTGCCAGGTCGGGCGCAGGCAGTCGCTGCAGGGCATGCCAAGGGCAGGGGGCACGGCCCGGGGCAGGGGGGGGGGTAGGAGGGAGTCCCCTGCGGGCTCGGGTGGCTTTGCACCGGGGGTCTGCTCCCCGAAGCCCACCAGAGGCTGTTCCAGACCCTGCTCAGCTAAGGGCTCCCTGCAGGAGCTGCTCCCTCCGAGGCTGCTCCCGGGAGCAGATCTGAACCAGCAGAGCCTGAGCCAAAGCTGCCCCGGGGGGGGATGCTGAAGGGCAAAGGGAAAGTGGAGGTGGGGAAAGGGGCGAGGAGTGGCCTGGGGGGAGGAGAAGGGGAGGGGGGAGGAGGAGTGAATGGGGAGGAGAGAGAGGGGTGAGGAGTGGGTGGGCAGGGGAGAGGAGGAGAGGGGATAGGAGTGGACTGGGGAGGGAGAGAGGGGTGAGGAGTCGATTGGGAGGGGAGAGAGAGAGAGGGGTGAGGAGTGGAATGGGATGGGAGAGGGGTGAGGAGTGGACTGGGGGGAGAGAGAGGGGCAAAGATTGGACTGAGAGGGGCAAGGAGTGGATTTTGAGGGAGAGGGGTGAGGAGTGGACTGGGGGGAGGAGTGGGTTGGCAGGGGAGAGGAGGAGAGGGGCTAGAAGTGGACTGGGGGGGAGAGAGGGGTGAGGAGTGGACTGGGGGGGAGGAGAAGGGGAGGGAGGAGTGAATGGGGAGGAGAGAGAGGGGTGAGGAGTGGACTGGGAGGGGAGAGGGGTGAGGAGTCGATTGGGAAGGGAGAGACAGAGAGGGGAGAGGAGTGGACTGGGGGGGAGAGAGAGGGGCAAGGAGTGGATTGTGGGGGAGAGGGGTGAGGAGTGGACTGGGGGGGAGGAGAAGGGGAGAGGGGGGAGGAGTGGGTTGGGAGGGGGGAGAGAGAAGGGCAAAGAGTGGCCTGAGAGGGGCAAGGAGTGGACTGGGGGGGGAGAGGGCTGAGGAGTGGACTTGGTGGGGACAAGAGGGGCTTGTGCCAAGGGAGGGTGACTGCCCTGGGAGGAAGGGGGCACCTGTCTGGGGGGCAGGGCAAGGTCTGGTGGCACCAGCGTGAGCCTCCTGGGTGCAGCTGGCAGCAGAAGGGAGGGTGAGGAGGTGCCAGAGGAGCTGAGTGTGGCCCCAGGGCAGGCTTTGGGAGGGACTTTCCTGCAAGCACTGCACATGGGAGGAAGGAAATGAAGGAGGTGGCACCGGGAGGGTGCCCTGCTTTGGAGGGGTCCTGTGGGCAGAGCTGCCCTCCTGGAACTGAACAGGCTGCAGGTGGCATTGGTGAGGGCATGAGGGGCCTGGAGCAGCTCTGGGAGGAGCAGAGGCTGAGCCCTGGGGCTGAGAGCCTGCAGCAGAGCAGCCCCAGAGGGCATCTGAGCAGTGCCCAGCAGGAGCTGAAGGAGCTGGGGAGGGGGCAAGAGGCTGGGGCCAGGCTGTGCTGAGTGGTGCCCAGGGGCAAGGGGCACAGAGTGGAGGGCAGCAGGAGGAGAAAGTTGTTTGGTGTGAGGGTGCCAAGGCCTGGAGCAGGCTGCCCAGAGAGGCTGTGGAGCCTCCTTGTGTGCAGAGCTGCCAACCCCCCTGGGCACTGTGCCCCTGGGCAAGCTGCTGTGGGTGCCCTGCTGGGGCAGGAGCAGGGTGAGGTTGGCCCTGGCTGAGCTCAAGAGCTCCCTTCTAGCCCCTTCCCTGGGCAAGCTGCTGTGGGTACCCTGCTGGAGGAGGAGGAGGAGGGTGAGATGGGCACTGGGAGACATCCAGAGCCACCCCTGGGCACTGTGCCCATGGGCAAGCTGCTGTGGGTGCCCTGCTGGGGCAGGAGCAGGGTTGGGTTGGCACTGGCTGAGCTCCAGAGGTCACCTCCAGCCCCACCCTGGGCAAGCTGCTGTGGGTGCCCTGCTGGGGTTGGCACTGGGTGAGCTCCAGAGCTCCCTTTCAGCCCACCTTGGGCAAGCTGTTGTGGGTGCCCTGATGGAGCAGGGTGAGGCTGGCACTGGCTGAGCTCCAGAGGTCCCTTCCAGCCCCATCCTGGGCACTGTGCCCCTGGGCAAGCTGCTGTGGGTGCCCTGCTGGGGTTGGCACTGGCTGAGCTCCAGAGGTCCCTTCCAGCCCCATCCTGGGCACTGTGCCCCTGGGGCAAGCTGCTGTGGGTGCCCTGCTGGAGGTCTCCTGCTGCAGCTGGTGGAGCTCAGAGTGACTCGGGGTGGAGGAGCTGTGCCCAGGGCACTCCCTGGTGCCCATCTCAGGAGCTTCACCCTCCAGGCTGCTGACTCAGCTCTGGGACCTTATCTTGGGGGGGGTTGGGGGGGGGTGGGACCTTATCTGGGACGTTCAAGGGCAGGCTCAGGCTGAACCCCTTCCCCTCCCCCCCCCCTGGGGCCACTGAGAAATGCCAACTGGGGCTGTAAAGGTGGTGCCAGTCACCACCTGGGAGCTTTTATCTCTGCAGCCAACAGAAGTTTCCTCCCTTCCAGGAATTCCTGGTGGCTGCTGGAGAGGTCTGGACCTGCTGCCCTGACTCCTCTGCTGCCCTTTGCCCCCTGGTGAGTGAAGCCTCCTGCCTTGGGCACAGCTCCTGAGGCTCTTTGTGGTGCCCCCCAGGGGGGTCTGGGGGCACTTGGAGGGGAGGTGAGGTTGGGAAAGGTCTTCTTGCCAGGTGAGAGCTTCCTGCACTGCCCTGGGTCTGATCCAGAGGGTTGGGATTGAGCTTGGAAGAGACCTTGGAGGTCATCCAGGGCACCCCCTGGCACTCAGCACTGCCCCAGGGGCACCACCAAGCCTCTGGCACTCAGCACCACAGCTGCAGGGCATGGAAACACCTCCAGGGGTTGGGCACTGCCCCTTGGGCAGCCTGGGCCAGGCTTGGGCAAGCCTCAAAGGGCAGAGATTGTTCCTGATGGCCAAGCTGGACCTGCCCTGGGGGCACCTTGAGGCCATCTCCTCCTGTGCCAGCACTCAGGACAGCAGATCTCAGCCCCCCCCTGGCTCCAGCCTCCTCTCAGGCCCTGCCACAGCCCCACAAGCTCTGCCCTCAGCCTCCTCTCCTCCAGCCTCACCCCCCCCAGCTCCCTCACCTGCTCCTCCCCAGCCTCTCCTCCAGACCCTTCCCCACCTCCACTCCCTTCTCTGCCTCTGCTGCAGCTCCTCACTGCCCTCCTGCCACTCAGCTGCCCAACCCTGCCCCCACCTCTGCCCTCCCCACTGCCCACTGCAGGGGCACAATCCCTGCCCTGCTCCTGCTGCCCACACCACTGCTGAGCCAGCCCAGGCTGCTGCTGCCCTCCTTGCCCACCTGGGCACCCCCTGGCTCAGCTCCAGCTGCTGCCACCAACCCCCCCAGCTCCTTCTTCCTCTGGGGGCAGCTCCTCAATGCCCTCCTGGCACTCAAGTACCCAATGCCCCTCCCCAGTGCCCATTCCAGGGGGGGTGATGATCCCAAGCCCTTTGCTAGAAGCTTTCACCCCAGACAGCTGCACTGTGCCAGGCTCTGCCCAATGTGTGCCAGCCTCAGGGCTGCTCCAGGAGCTGCTTCAGCTTCTCAGTGCTGGGCAGCAGTGGCTGCCACCACCTCCTCCTTTCCCACTGCTCCCACTCCTTCCTTCAGCTCACTTGGGCAAGAAGCCTCCCACAGCTGGGCAGTGGTGAGGAGATGACCTCAGAGCCCTCCCCCAGATGCCAGGCTGATGCCCTGGGCCGTGCCACCCAGTGCCAGCTGAGGAGCAGAGCTTTGGGGCACCTCCAGCTCCCTCAGCTTGCCCAAGGAGGTTTGGGGATGTGTTTTTTGTCCTGGGAGAGCTCAAGGTCAGGTTGGATGAGGCCTTGAGCAACCTGGGCTGGTGGAGGTGCCCCTGGGCATGGCAGGGAGTTGGAGCTGGCTGAGAGGTGAGGTCACTTCCAACTCCTTCCATGGATCCATGAGGAAGAGGCTGGGAGAGCTGCCAAAGGGCATCCAGGGGTTGGAGCTGGATGAGCTTTGAGGTCTCTTCCAACCAAATCCATTCCATGGATCCATGAGGAAGAGGCTGGGAGAGCCAAAGAGCATCCAGGGGTTGAGCTTGGTTGAGCTTTGAGCTCCCTTCCAACCAAATCCATTCCATGGATCCATGAGGAAGAGGCTGGGAGAGAGCCAAAAAGCATCCAGGGGTTGAGCTTGGCTGAGCTCTGAGCTCCCTTCCAGCCCAACCTATTCCATGGATCCATGAGGAAGAGGCTGGAAGAGCAATTTGGAGTCTGCCAAAGAGCATCCAGGGCTTGGAGTTGGGTTGGAAGGGACCTCAAATCTGGTCCATTCCATGGATCCATGAGGAAGAGGCTGGGAGAGGCAAAGAGCATCCAGGGGTTGGGGTTGGATGAGCTTTGAGCTCCCTTCCAACCCAACCTATTCCATGGATCCATGAGGAAGAGGCTGGGAGAGCCAAAGAGCATCCAGGGCTTGGGGTTGGCTGAGCTTTGAGCTCCCTTCCAACCCAACCCATCCCACGGAGGCTTCCCTGCTCCTTGCTGGGGGCAGCCTGGGGCAGTGCTGAGCTGGAGGCTCCCTCAGGCAGGTGAGCTCCTGGAGCTCTGCACACACTGCTGAGGACCAGGACATGATAAGATAACAGCCAGAGCTATATTTAGCCCTGCTGAGGTCGCTGGAACAGGAGGTGGCCTGGGGCAAAGCCTCACCTTGGTGCCCTCAGAGGGGGTGCTGAGCACCTTGGGCCACTTGCAGAGCTGGGGCATGGTCCCCTGGCAGAGGTCTGAGGAGCACTTTTGGCCTCCTCCCATCTTCCTCCCAGCCACATTTTGGCTTCTCCTGGGATTGGAGGCTTGGAGCTGCCTGCAGGTGAGCTCCTGGAGCTGCCCCCAGGGGAAGAAGGAGCTGGGGGGGGGTTGGTGGCAGTAGCTGGAGGTGAGCCAGGGGGTGCCCAGGTGGGCAAGGAGGGCAGCAGCAGCCTGGGCTGGCTCAGCAGTGGTGTGGGCAGCAGGAGCAGGGCAGGGATTGTGCCCCTGCAGTGGGCAGTGGGGAGGGCAGAGGTGGGGGCAGGGTTGGGCAGCTGAGTGGCAGGAGGGCAGTGAGGAGCTGCAGCAGAGGCAGAGAAGGGAGTGGAGGTGGGGAAGGGTCTGGAGGAGAGGCTGGGGAGGAGCAGGTGAGGGAGCTGGGGGGGGTGAGGCTGGAGGAGAGGAGGCTGAGGGCAGAGCTTGTGGGGCTGTGGCAGGGCCTGAGAGGAGGCTGGAGCCAGGGGGGGGCTGAGATCTGCTGTGCTGAGTGCTGGCACAGGAGGAGATGGCCTCAAGGTGCCCCCAGGGCAGCTCCAGCTTGGCCATCAGGAACAATCTCTGCCCCTTGAGGACTGCCCAAGCCTGGCCCAGGCTGCCCAAGGGGGAGCAGAATTGGAGCCTCCATCCCTGGGGAGCTGTCTCCATGCCCTGCAGCTGTGGTGCTGAGTGCCAGGGGCTTGGTGCTGAGTGCCAGGGGCTTGGTGCTGCCCTCAGAAGTCTCTTCCAACCCCAACCCAATTCTTTCTGCCTCCAACCTGCTTCCAGCTCAGCTTTGGGTGAAGCTTTCAGGTCCTGGGCAGGACCTCAGCTGCTGTCTCCTATCTGCTGCCATCTCCCTCGATGGCTTTATTGGTCCAAAGGGCACTGGGGCAGGGTGGCAGCCTCAGAAGGTGCCAATCTCTGCCCTCAGCCTGGTGGCTTCCTTGGTGCCAAGACCTTGAATCCTGCCCTCTGCTTGGGGCAGAGCCCTGCCAGGTGGAGCCTTTGCTCCTGCAGCTCTGCAGAGCCAGGAGGGCTCTGCCTGGCTCCCTGCAGCTCTTCCATGCCAGCCTGGAGGTGTGTGCTGGGGGTGGCAGTAGCTGAGCCTGGGGCTGCTGAGGCTCTGCCAACCTCCCTGCCCTCTCCTGGCAGCTCTGGGTTGGCACTGCCACAGAAGGGACTTGCTGAGGAGGTTGAGCTCTGCCCTTCAGCTGAGCTCTGGTTCCTCTCCCAAAGCTGAGGCTCCTCCTGCCCTGCCCTGCTCTGTCCCAGCCTCCTCCTCCTCCTCCTCCTGCCCTGCTCCGTCTCCAGCCTCCTCCTGCCCTGCTCCGTCTCCAGCCTCCTCCTGCCCTGCTCCATCTCCAGCCTCCTCCTCCTGCCCTGCCCTGCTTCATCTCCAGCCTCCTCCTCCTCCTGCCCTGCTCCATCTCCAGCCTCCTCCTCCTGCCCTGCCCTGCTCCATCTCCAGTCTTCTCCTCCTCCTCCCCTGCTCCATCTCCAGTCTTCTCCTCCTCCTGCCCTGCTCCATCTCCAGCCTCCTCCTCCTCCCCTGCTCCATCTCCAGTCTTCTCCAGCCTCCTCCTCCTCCCCTGCTCCATCTCCAGTCTTCTCCAGCCTCCTCCTCCTCCTCTGCTCCATCTCCAGCCTTCTCCACCCTCCTCCTCCTCCTGCCCTGCTCCATCTCCCCTCTCTCTCTGCACCCTGGGCCAGGCTCCCAGCACTTCAGGGTGCAGAAGACCTTCCCGGGGGGTCCAGCTCCTTGCCGGGTGGGGGTGGGGGCTGTGTGCTGCTGCTTTGGCTTTCTGCTCTCCCTCTGCTGCTGCAGCAATCTGCATTCTTCAGCCAGAACCTGTTTGCCTCTTGTGCAAGAAGGGAGAAGCTCTGGAGGAGGCCTTGGAATGTGCCACATGCAGGGACAGCTTCCCCTCTCCTGCCCCTGCCTGGATTGGTGGGGAGAGGAGGAGGAGGAGGAGGAGGAGGAGGAGAGGTGGGGTAAGAGGAGGGGGAAGGAAGGAAAATGATTCCTGAGCTGCTCCTCTCCTGGAGTTAAGGGTTGGGAAATGCAGGGACAAAGTGGTTGGGAGTGGGAGGGAAAGGGGAAGGGGGGAGAGGAGGGCAGGGGATGGGGGAGAGACAAGCAAGGGATGAGGGCAGGGGCAAGGGGAGGAAGGAGGGGAAGGGAGAGGAGGGGGAGGAAGGAGGGGAAGGGCAAGGGGAGGAAAGGAGGGGAAGGGCAAGGGGAGGAAGGAGGGGAAGGGAAAGGAGGGGGAAAGGAGGGGGAGGGGAAGGGCAAGGGGGGGGGAAAGAAGGGGAGGGGGAAGGAGGGGAAGGGAAAGAAGGGGAAGGACAAGAGGGGGAAAGGAGAGGAAGTGAAAGGAGGAGAAGGGAAAGAAGGGGAAGGGCAAGGAGGGGGCAAGGAGGGGGAGGGGAAAGGCAAGGTGGGGGAAAGGAGGGGAAGGGCAAGTGGGGGGCAAGGGAGGAAGGGCAAGGAGGGGAGGGGCAAGGGGGGGGGGGGGAGAGGCCAATCTCAACCTGCCCTGGGGGCACCTTGAGGCCATCTCCTCCTGTGCCAGCACTCAGGACAGCAGATCTCAGCCCCCCCCTGGCTCCAGCCTCCTCTCAGGCCCTGCCACAGCCCCACAAGCTCTGCCCTCAGCCTCCTCTCCTCCAGCCTCACCCCCCCCAGCTCCCTCAGCTGCTCCTCCCCAGCCTCTCCTCCAGACCCTTCCCCACCTCCACTCCCTTCTCTGCCTCTGCTGCAGCTCCTCACTGCCCTCCTGCCACTCAGCTGCCCAACCCTGCCCCCACCTCTGCCCTCCTGCCACTGAGGGCTCAGAGCTCTGCAGGAGGCTTGGGAAGACCTCCAGGGATGGAGACTGCACAGCCTCACCCTGAGCCTTGCTCCCTCAGCTGGCAGCTGGAGGGCAGCAGAGAGGATTTAGGTGCCCAGGGGCAAGAAGCCTGTGCCAGGGCTGATGCTGGTACCCAGGATTTAGGTCCCCTTCAATGTCCTCCTGGCACCAAACCACCCACTCCTGCCCTCTGCCTTCCAGCTGTGCCCTCTTAGTGCCCATTCCAGCCTGCTGCTGCCCTCCTCCTCCACCTGGCACTGAGCTGCCCACCCCTGTCCTCTGCCTTCCATCTGTGCCCTCCCCAGGGCCCATCCCAGCCTGCTGCTGCCCTCCTCCTCCACCTGGCACCAAACCACCCACCCCTGCCCTCTGCCTTCCAGCTGTGCTCTCCTTAGTGCCCACTCCAGCCTGCTGCTGCCCTCCTTAGTGCCCACTCCAGCCTGCTGCTGCCCTCCCCAGTGCCCATTCCAGCCTGCTTCTGCCCTCCTTAGTGCCCACTCCAGCCTGCTGCTGCCCTCCTCAGTGCCCACTCCAGCCTACTGCTGCCCTCCTCAGTGCCCACTCCAGCCTGCTGCTGCCCTCCTTAGTGCCCACTCCAGCCTACTGCTGCTGCCCTCCCCAGTGCCCACTCCAGCCTGCTGCTGCCCTCCCCAGTGCCCACTCCAGCCTGCTGCTGCCCTCCTTAGTGCCCACTCCAGCCTGCTGCTGCCCTCCTTAGTGCCCACTCCAGCCTGCTGCTTCCCTCCACCTGGCACCAAACCACCCACCCCTGCCCTCTGCCTTCCAGCTGTGCTCTCCTTAGTGCCCACTCCAGCCTGCTGCTGCTGCCCTCCTTAGTGCCCACTCCAGCCTGCTGCTGCTGCCCTCCTCAGTGCCCACTCCAGCCTACTGCTGCTGCCCTCCTCAGTGCCCACTCCAGCCTGCTGCTGCCCTCCTCAGTGCCCACTCCAGCCTGCTGCTGCCCTCCTCAGTGCCCACTCCAGCCTGCTGCTGCCCTCCTTAGTGCCCACTCCAGCCTGCTGCTGCCCTCCTCAGTGCCCACTCCAGCCTGCTGCTGCCCTCCTTAGTGCCCACTCCAGCCTACTGCTGCTGCCCTCCTCAGTGCCCACTCCAGCCTGCTGCTGCCCTCCCCAGTGCCCATTCCAGCCTGCTGCTGCCCTCCTTAGTGCCCACTCCAGCCTGCTGCTTCCCTCCACCTGGCACTGAGCAGCCCACCCCTGCCCTCTGCCTTCCATCTGTGCCCTCCTTAGTGCCCACTCCAGCCTGCTGCTGCCCTCCTCCTCCAGCCCTACCTCACCTGGCACCAAACCACCCAACCCTGCCCTCTGCCTTCCATCTGTGCCCTCCTCAGTGCCCATTCCAGCCTGCTGCTGCCCTCCTCCTCCACCTGGCACCAAACCACCCACCCCTGCCCTCTACCTTCCATCTGTGCCCTCTTAGTGCCCACTCCAGCCTGCTGCTGCCCTCCTCAGTGCCCACTCCAGCCTGCTGCTGCCCTCCTTAGTGCCCACTCCAGCCTACTGCTGCCCTCCTTAGTGCCCACTCCAGCCTGCTGCTGCCCTCCTTAGTGCCCACTCCAGCCTGCTGCTGCCCTCCTCACCTCAACCTCCTCGAAGGTCACCCCGGGGGGGGGGGGTGGGGAGGGAGAAATCCTCTGTGGAAAGAATTCCCCTGCCGGGGTGGTTGGGGCAGATGCTTCCCTTTGACCCATCCTGGCTGTGCCCTGCAATTAGCTGGGCCCAGGGCAGCTATCAGCAGGCAGATCTGGGCTGAGTAAGCTCCCAGGCAGAGTTTCCACTGCAGACATCGTCTGGGAGCAAGAAACTGCTGCAGATAAGGAGTGGACAGAGTGGGAGAGAGGAAAACAGCTCCTGGCTTGCTGCTCCCACGGCCAGGGGAAGAGGGGAGGAGGAGGAGCTGCCAGGACCTGGTGGTCACTGGTGAGGGGCTTGGGGAGCTGCTAGGTCCTGGTTAGGGGCTTGGGGAGCTGCCAGGACCTGAAGGTCACTGGTGAGGGGCTTGGGGAGCTGCTAGGTCCTGGTTAGGGGCTTGGGGAGCTGCCAGGACCTGAAGGTCACTGGTGAGGGGCTTGGGGAGCTGCTAGGTCCTGGTTAGGGGCTTGGGGAGCTGCCAGGACCTGAAGGTCACTGGTGAGGGGCTTGGGGAGCTGCTAGGTCCTGGTGAGGGGCTTGGGGAGCTGCCAGGACCTGAAGGTCACTGGTGAGGGGCTTGGGGAGCTGCCAGGACCTGAAGGTCACTGGTGAGGGGCTTGGGGAGCTGCCAGGACCTGAAGGTCACTGGTGAGGGGCTTGGGGAGCTGCCAGGACCTGAAGGTCACTGGTGAGGGGCTTGGGGAGCTGCTAGGTCCTGGTGAGGGGCTTGGGGAGCTGCCAGGACCTGAAGGTCACTGGTGAGGGGCTTGGGGAGCTGCCAGGACCTGAAGGTCACTGGTGAGGGGCTTGGGGAGCTGCTAAGTCCTGGTGGTCACTGGTTAGGGGTTTGGGGAGCCACCAGGTCCTGGTGGTCACTGGTGAGGGGCTTGGGGAGCTGCTAGGTCCTGGTGGTCACTGGTGAGGGGCTTGGGGAGCTGCCAGGAGCTGATGGTCACTGGTGAGGGGCTTGGGGAGCTGCCAGGACCTGGTCACTGGTGAGGGGCTTGGGGAGCTGCCAGGACCTGGTGGTCACTGGTGAGGGGCTTGGGGAGCTGCCAGGACCTGGTGGTCACTGGTGAGGGGCTTGGGGAGCTGCCAGGTCCTGGTTAGGGGCTTGGGGAGCTACCAGGACCTGGTCACTGGTGAGGGGCTTGGGGAGCTGCCAGGTCCTGCTAGAGAGGGGCTTGGGGAGCTGCCAGGTCCTGCTAGAGAGGGGCTTGGGGAGCTGCCAGGACCTGAAGGTCACTGGTGAGGGGCTTGGGGAGCTGCTAAGTCCTGGTGGTCACTGGTTAGGGGTTTGGGGAGCCACCAGGTCCTGGTGGTCACTGGTGAGGGGCTTGGGGAGCTGCTAGGTCCTGGTGGTCACTGGTGAGGGGCTTGGGGAGCTGCTAGGTCCTGGTGGTCACTGGTGAGGGGCTTGGGGAGCTGCCAGGTCCTGGTGGCCACTGGTGAGGGGCTTGGGGAGCTGCCAGGTCCTGCTAGTGAGGAGCTTGCTTGCAGCAGGGCACAGGCAGCTGCCAAGCCTGGTGGCACTGCCAGCTGCTGCCAAGCTGCCAGGGGCTTGGAGCTGCTGTGGAGGCAAACAAAGGCTCAGCCAAGCTGGCACTGGAGGGGCAAGAAAGGTCCTGGGTTGTGGCAGCAGGGCACAGGCAGCTGCCAAGCCTGGTGGCACTGCCAGCTGCTGCCAAGCTGCCAGGGGCTTGGAGCTGCTCTGGAGGCAAACAAAGGCTCAGCCAAGCTGGCACTGGAGGGGCAAGAAAGGTCCTGGGCTGTGGCAGCAGAGGGGAGCTGGGAGGGCTCCCAGCAAGGCTCAAGGTGAGGCTGTGTAGTCTCCATCCCTGGAGGTCTTCCCAAGCCTCCTGCCGAGTTCTGAGCCCCCCCCGTGGGCTTTTGGAGCCCTTGGGCGTGAAGTGATGCCCCCAGGCAAAGCTTTCCTTGCCCCCTCCCGTGGGCAAGCAGGTGCCAAGCAGGCTGCTGGAAGCTGGTGCCAGGCTGGGGGAAGGTTTCTCTGGCTCCTTCCATCAGGTGCAGGAGCTGAAGTTGGCAGCGCTGAGCGAGCAACCACCCACGGGGGGAGGGAAAGTCCCACCCCAGCTCCACCCTCAGCCTGCCAACGTCACTGCCAGGCTGGGGCTGAGTAAGAGCTTCCAAGAAGTCATCGGCAGTGGCAGCGACCATGTGGGCACTGCACCTGGCACAGGCGTCTTGCATCTGGGTACCAGCATCAGCCCTGGCACAGGGTTCGTGCTCCTGGGTACCAGCATCAGCCCTGGCACAGGCTTTGTGCTCCTGGGTACCAGCATCAGCCCTGGCACAGGCTTTGTGCCCCTGGGTACCAGCATCAGCCCTGGCACAGGCTTCTTGCTCCTGGGCACCAGCATCAGCTCTGGCACAGGCTTCTTGCTCCTGGGCACCAGCATCAGCTCTGGCACAGGCATCTTGCCCCTGGGTACCAGCATCAACCCTGGCACAGGCTTTGTTCTCCTGGGCACTAGCATCAGCCCTGGCACATGCATCTTGCCCCTGGGTACCAGCATCAACCCTGGCACAGGCTTCTTGCTCCTGGGTACCAGCATCAGCCCTGGCACAGGCTTTGTGCTCCTGGGCACTTAAATCCTCTCTGCTGCCCTCCAGCTGCCAGCTGAGGGAGCAAGGCTCAGGGTGAGGCTGTGCAGTCTCCATCCCTGGAGGTCTTCCCAAGCCTCCTGCAGAGCTCTGAGCCCTCAGTGGCAGGAGGGCAGTGAGGAGCTGCAGCAGAGGCAGAGAAGGGAGTGGAGGTGGGGAAGGGTCTGGAGGAGAGGCTGGGGAGGAGCAGCTGAGGGAGCTGGGGGGGGTGAGGCTGGAGGAGAGGAGGCTGAGGGCAGAGCTTGTGGGGCTGTGGCAGGGCCTGAGAGGAGGCTGGAGCCAGGGGGGGGCTGAGATCTGCTGTCCTGAGTGCTGGCACAGGAGGAGATGGCCTCAAGGTGCCCCCAGGGCAGGTCGAGGTTGGCCTTGAGGAGCAACTTCTGCCCTGGAAGGGTTCTCTGAGCCTGTGCCAGGCTGCCCAGGGGCAGTGCCCATCCCTGGAGGTGTTTCCCAGCCCTGCAGCTGTGCTGCTGAGTGCCAGGGGCTGAGCCCCAACCTTGGCAGGGTTGAAGATTGGTTGGGACCTGGATGCTGGTGAAGGTCTCCAGCTGCAGTTCTGCCTCTTGGCCCCTGCTGGGTCCCATCCTGCCCTGGGAGATGTAGCTCAGGTGGGAGGCAGCAGCTGAGCTCCTCCTGGTGCCCTCACCAAAGGTTGGCTGCTCCTTCCCTCCTTCCCTCCTTCCCTCCTTCCCTCCTTCCCTCCTTCCCTCCTTCCCTCCTTCCCTCCTTCCCTCCTTCCCTCCTTCCCTCCTTCCCTCCTTCCCTCCTTCCCTCCTTCCCTCCTTCCCTCCTTCCCTCCTTCCCTCCTTCCCTCCTTCCCTCCTTCCCTCCTTCCCTCCTTCCCTCCTTCCCTCCTTCCTCCTTCCCTCCTTCCCTCCTTCCCTCCTTCCCTCCTTCCCTCCTTCCCTCTCCCTTGGCAACTCTGAGCTCTCTGCTCCTGGCTCCACATCCAGGAGGTGTGGTGGGAACTGGGCAGATGTTGCCCTTGCTGCTCCTCTTCCTCCTTTTCCTCCCTCCTCCCTCTCCCTCCTCCCTCTCCCTCCTCCCTCTCCCTCCTCCCTCTCCCTCCTCTCTCTCCCTCCTCCCTCTCCCTCCTCTCCCTCCCTCCTCCCTCTCCCTCCTCCCTCTCCCTCCTCCCTCTCCCTCCTCCCTCTCCCTCCTCCCTCTCCCTCCTCCCTCTCCCTCCTCCCTCTCCCTTGGCAACTCTGAGCTCTCTGCTCCTGACTCCACATCCAGGAGGTGTGGTGGGAACTGGGCAGATGTTGCCCATGATGCTCTTCCTCCTCTCCTTTCCTCCCTCCCTCCTCCTCCTCCCCTTTCCTCCTTCCCTCCTCCTCCCCTTTCCTCCTTCCCTCCTCCTCCCCTTTCCTCCTCCCCTTTCCTCCTTCCCTCCTCCTCCCCTTTCCTCCTTCCCTCCTCCTCCTCCCTCCATCTCCCTTGGCAACTCTGAGCTCTCTGCTCCTGACTCCTCAGCCAGGAGGTGTGGTGGGAACTGGGCAGATGTTGCCCTTGCTGCTCTTCCTCCTTCCCTTTCCTCCCTCCTCCTCCTCCCTCCATCTCCCTTGGCAACTCTGAGCTCTCTGCTCCTGGCTCCACAGCCAGGAGGTGTGGTGGGAACTGGGCAGATGTTGCCCTTGCTGCTCTTCCTCCTTCCCTTTCCTCCCTCCTCCTCCTCCCTCCATCTCCCTTGGCAACTCTGAGCTCTCTGCTCCTGGCTCCACAGCCAGGAGGTGTGGTGGGAACTGGGCAGATGTTGCCCTTGCTGGGCAGGTTCCCTCTGGAGCCTGCAGCTGGAGCCTTCTCCTCTGGCTCCTCCAGCAGCTCTGAGCTGCCTCCAGCTGGGTCCTCTTTGTCTGTTTTTGGCCTGCAGGTTGCTCCATGGCTCAGCTCCAGGGGTCCTGGGAGATGCCCCAGCAGGGCATGGCTTACCTGGCAGAGACAGGTGAGTGAGGACCTGCTCCTGGGACCTTCCTCCACCCAGGGCAGGTGGCAGAAGAGTCCCACTTGAAGCTGCCAGGACCTTTGGGGGAGGGTCCAGGACCCTTGGGGTGAAGTTCCAAGACCCTGGGGTGAGGTCAGGACCACTTTGAGTGAGGCTTTAAGAGCCCTTGGGGTGAGGATTCAGGACCCTTGGGTGAGGCTCCAGGACTCTGGATTGAGGTTCAGGACCACCCCCCCCCGGGGGGTGAGGCTCCAGGACCCTGGATTGAGGTTCAGGACCCTCCTTGGGGTGAGGTTCAGGACCCACCCTGGGAGTGAGCTCCAGGACCCCCTTGGGTGAGGGTTCAGGACCCTTGAGTGAGGCTCCAGGACCCTGGATTGAGGTTCAGGACCCTCCTTGGGGTGAGGTTCAGGACCCTTGGGTAAGGCTCCAGGACTCTGGATTCAGGCTCAGGATCCCCTTGTGGTGATGTTCAGGGGGTGAGGCTCCAGGACCCTGGTTTGAGGTTCAGGACCCTCCTTGGGGTGAGGTCCAGGACCCCCTTTGGGTGATGTTCAGGGGGCGAGGATCCAGGACCCTGGTTTGAGGTTCAGGACCCCCTTTGGGGTGAGCTCCAGGACCCCCTTTGGGTGATGTTCAGGGGGTGAGGATCCAGGACCCTGGTTTGAGGTTCAGGACCCTCCTTGGGGTGAGGTCCAGGACCCCCTTTGGGTGATGTTCAGGGGGTGAGAATCCAGGACCCTGGTTTGAGGTCCAGGACCCTCCTTGGGGTGAGGTCCAGGACCCCCTCCTGGGAGTGATGTTCAGGGAGTGAGACTCCAGGACCCTGGACTGAGGTCCAGGACCCCCTTTGGGGTGAGGTCCAGGACCCCCTTTGGGTGATGTTCAGGGGGTGAGGATCCAGGACCCTGGTTTGAGGTTCAGGACCCCCTTTGGGGTGAGCTCCAGGACCCCCTTTGGGTGATGTTCAGGGGGTGAGAATCCAGGACCCTGGACTGAGGTCCAGGACCCCCTTTGGGGTGAGGTCCAGGACCCCCCCCTGGGAGTGATGTTCAAGGAGTGAGACTCCAGGACCCTGGTTTGAGGTTCAGGACCCTCCTTGGGGTGAGGTCCAGGACCCCCCCCCGGGAGTGATGTTCAGGGAGTGAGACTCCAGGACCCTGGACTGAGGTCCAGGACCCCCTTTGGGATGAGGTCCAGGACCCCCCCTGGGAGTGATGTTCAGGGAGTGAGACTCCAGGACCCTGGACTGAGGTCCAGGACCCCCTTTGGGATGAGGTCCAGGACCCCCCCTGGGAGTGATGTTCAGGGAGTGAGACTCCAGGACCCTGGACTGAGGTCCAGGACCCCCTTTGGGGTGAGGTCCAGGACCCCCCCTGGGAGTGATGTTCAGGGAGTGAGACTTCAGGACCCTGGACTGAGGTCCAGGACCCCCTTTGGGCTGAAGCTCCAAGTCCCTTGGCTGAGAGCTCCAAGCTGCTGCAGTGGCTTTGAGAGCTCTCTGCTGGTCGCAGGAGCTTTGTCTGTGCCCTGGCAGAGGATCCTGAACTCCTCCTGATCTTCTGCCAAGGTTTTCTTGGGCTCAGGCAGCAGCTCAGGCTGGTAGATGAGGCTCAAATTGTAGGGTTTGTCCTCTTGGGGCTTTCTGAGCTCCTTCCTGCTCCAGACTCCCTGCCTGGGGCTTGCTGAGTGGCTGCTGGAGAGGACAACTCAGCAGCAGCCTCTCCACAGCAGCAGCTGGAAGCCTCTCCCCATGCTCCAGAGCAAGCAGCAGCTCCTGAGGCACCTCCAGCTCTCCTCCTCAGCTCCCCAGCAGGGCAAACTGAGGCCCAGGAGGTGCTGGAGCAGCTCCAGGGAGGGAAGGGGAAAGCAGAGCAGCAGGCACAGCCTGGTCCTGCAGGGAGCTAGGAGGTGGTGCCAGCCAAACCTGCAGCTTCAGGGTGCCAGCATTTGGCACCAGGACTGCTCCTGAGCTTCAGCCTGGGCTCCTGAGCTTCAGCCTGGGCTCCTGAGCCTCATCCTCAGCTCCTGAGCCTCAGCCTGGGCTCTTGAACCTCATCCTCGGCTCCTGAGCCTCATCCTCAGCTCCTGAGCTTCAGCCTGGGCTCTTGAACCTCATCCTCGGCTCCTGAGCCTCAGCCTGGGCTCCTGAGCTTCAGCCTGGGCTCCTGAGCCTCATCCTCAGCTCCTGAGCCTCAGCCTGGGCTCCTGAGCCTCAGCCTGGGCTCCTGAGCTTCAGCCTGGGCTCCTGAGCTTCAGCCTCAGCTCCTGAGCCTCAGCCTGGGCTCCTGAGCCTTATCCTCAGCTCCTGAGCCTCAGCCTGGGCTCCTGAGCCTCATCCTCAGCTCCTGAGCCTCAGCCTGGGCTCCTGAGCCTCAGCCTGGGCTCCTGAGCTTCAGCCTGGGCTCCTGAGCCTCATCCTCAGCTCCTGAGCCTCAGCCTGGGCTCCTGAGCCTTATCCTCAGCTCCTGAGCCTCAGCCTGGGCTCCTGAGCCTCATCCTCAGCTCCTGAGCCTCAGCCTGGGCTCTTGAACCTCATCCTCGGCTCCTGAGCCTCATCCTCAGCTCCTGAGCTTCAGCCTGGGCTCCTGAGCCTCAGCCTTGAGTCCTGAGCCTCATCCTCAGCTCCTGAGCTTCAGCCTTGAGTCCTGAGCATCATCCTCAGCTCCTGAGTGACTCTAAGAGCAGCCCAGAGCCTGAGCACTGCAGGTTGGGAGCCAGGGAAGGGCTCTCCCAGGCTGCCAACATCTGCCTTGGCAGGAGGTGTGCAGAGGAGGCTCCAGCTGGGGCACAACCAAGCCAAGGCAGCTCCAAAGAGGAGGGGGCAGGAGGGGCTGGAGGTCCCAAGGAGCTGGAGGTGGAGTTGTGAGGTCAAGGCTGGAGAAGGGAAGGCTCCAGGGTGCCAGGGGAAGGCTCCAGGGTGCCAGGGGAAGGCTCCAGGGTGCCAGGGGAAGGCTCCAGGGTGCTAAGGGAAGGCTCCAGGGTGCCAGGGGAAGGCTCCAGGGTGCCAGGGAAAGGCTCCAGGGTGCTAAGTGAAGGCTCCAGGGTGCTAAGGGAAGGCTCCAGGGTGCCAGGGGAAGGCTCCAGGGTGCCAAGGGAAGGCTCCAGGGTGCCAGGGGAAGGCTCCAGGGTGCTAAGGGAAGGCTCCAGGGTGCCAGGGGAAGGCTCCAGGGTGCTAAGGGAAGGCTCCAAGGTGCCAAGGGGAAGGCTCCAGGGTGCCAGGGGAAGGCTCCAGGGTGCCAAGGGGAAGGCTCCAGGGTGCCAGGGGAAGGCTCCAGGGTGCCAAGGGGAAGGCTCCAGGGTGCCAGGGGAAGGCTCCAGGGTGCTAAGTGAAGGCTCCAGGGTGCTAAGTGAAGGCTCCAGGGTGCCAGGGGAAGGCTCCAGGGTGCCAAGGAAAGGCTCCAGGGTGCCAAGGGGAAGGCTCCAGGGTGCCAAGGGGAAGGCTCCAGGGTGCCAGGGGAAGGCTCCAGGGTGCCAAGGGGAAGGCTCCAGGGTGCCAGGGGAAGGCTCCAGGGTGCTAAGGGAAGGCTCCAGGGTGCCAAGGGAAGGCTCCAGGGTGCCAGGGGAAGGCTCCAGGGTGCCAAGGGGAAGGCTCCAGGATGCCAGGGGAAGGCTCCAGGGTGCCAAGGGAAGGCTCCAGGGTGCCAAGGGGAAGGCTCCAGGGTGCCAGGGGAAGGCTCCAGGGTGCCAAGGGAAGGCTCCAGGGTGCCAGGGGAAGGCTCCAGGGTGCCAAGGGGAAGGCTCCAGGGTGCCAAGGGAAGGCTCCAGGGTGCCAGGGGAAGGCTCCAGGGTGCTAAGGGAAGGCTCCAGGGTGCCAAGGGGAAGGCTCCAGGGTGCCAAGGGAAGGCTCCAGGGTGCCAAGGGAAGGCTCCAGGGTGCTAAGTGAAGGCTCCAGGGTGCTAAGGGAAGGCTCCAGGGTGCCAGGGGAAGGCTCCAGGGTGCCAAGGGAAGGCTCCAGGGTGCCAAGGGGGAAGGCTCCAGGGTGCCAAGGGGAAGGCTCCAGGGTGCCAGGGGAAGGCTCCAGGGTGCCAAGGGGAAGGCTCCAGGGTGCCAGGGGAAGGCTCCAGGGTGCCAAGGGGAAGGCTCCAGGGTGCCAGGGGAAGGCTCCAGGGTGCCAGGGGAAGGCTCCAGGGTGCCAAGGGGAAGGCTCCAGGATGCCAGGGGAAGGCTCCAGGGTGCTAAGGGAAGGCTCCAGGGTGCCAAGGGGAAGGCTCCAGGGTGCCAGGGGAAGGCTCCAGGGTGCCAAGGGGAAGGCTCCAGGGTGCCAGGGGAAGGCTCCAGGGTGCCAGGGGAAGGCTCCAGGGTGCCAAGGGGAAGGCTCCAGGGTGCCAAGGGGAAGGCTCCAGGATGCCAGGGGAAGGCTCCAGGGTGCTAAGGGAAGGCTCCAGGGTGCCAAGGGGAAGGCTCCAGGGTGCCAAGGGGAAGGCTCCAGGGTGCCAAGGGGAAGGCTCCAGGGTGCCAAGGGGAAGGCTCCAGGGTGCCAGGGGAAGGCTCCAGGGTGCTAAGGGAAGGCTCCAGGGTGCCAAGGGAAGGCTCCAGGGTGCCAGGGGAAGGCTCCAGGGTGCCAAGGGGAAGGCTCCAGGATGCCAGGGGAAGGCTCCAGGGTGCCAAGGGAAGGCTCCAGGGTGCCAGGGGAAGGCTCCAGGGTGCCAAGGGAAGGCTCCAGGGTGCCAGGGGAAGGCTCCAGGGTGCCAAGGGAAGGCTCCAGGGTGCTAAGTGAAGGCTCCAGGGTGCCAAGGGGAAGGCTCCAGGGTGCCAGGGGAAGGCTCCAGGGTGCCAAGGGAAGGCTCCAGGGTGCCAGGGGAAGGCTCCAGGGTGCCAAGGGAAGGCTCCAGGGTGCTAAGTGAAGGCTCCAGGGTGCCAAGGGGAAGGCTCCAGGGTGCCAGGGGAAGGCTCCAGGGTGCCAAGGGGAAGGCTCCAGGATGCCAGGGGAAGGCTCCAGGGTGCCAAGGGAAGGCTCCAGGGTGCCAGGGGAAGGCTCCAGGGTGCCAAGGGAAGGCTCCAGGGTGCTAAGTGAAGGCTCCAGGGTGCCAAGGGGAAGGCTCCAGGGTGCCAGGGGAAGGCTCCAGGGTGCCAGGGGAAGGCTCCAGGGTGCCAAGGGGAAGGCTCCAGGGTGCCAGGGGAAGGCTCCAGGGTGCCAAGGGGAAGGCTCCAGGGTGCTAAGGAAGGCTCCAGGGTGCCAGGGGAAGGCTCCAGGGTGCTAAGGGAAGGCTCCAGGGTGCCAGGGGAAGGCTCCAGGGTGCCAAGGGAAGGCTCCAGGGTGCCAAGGGGAAGGCTCCAGGATGCCAGGGGAAGGCTCCAGGGTGCCAAGGGGAAGGCTCCAGGATGCCAGGGGAAGGCTCCAGGGTGCCAGGGGAAGGCTCCAGGGTGCCAGGGGAAGGCTCCAGGGTGCCAAGGGAAGGCTCCAGGGTGCTAAGTGAAGGCTCCAGGGTGCCAAGGGGAAGGCTCCAGGGTGCCAGGGGAAGGCTCCAGGGTGCCAGGGGAAGGCTCCAGGGTGCCAAGGGAAGGCTCCAGGGTGCCAATGGGGAAGGCTCCAGGGTGCCAGGGGAAGGCTCCAGGGTGCCAAGGGGAAGGCTCCAGGGTGCCAAGGGGAAGGCTCCAGGGTGCCAGGGGAAGGCTCCAGGGTGCCAAGGGGAAGGCTCCAGGGTGCCAGGGGAAGGCTCCAGGGTGCCAAGGGGAAGGCTCCAGGGTGCCAAGCCTGGCTGGGGCACTTAGTGCCATGCTCTGGGTGATTGGCCAGGGCTGGGTTGGAGCTTGGAGCTCTCTGCCAAGCTGCCTGAGCCTGTGGCTCTGTGATTGCAGACATGGAGCCCATGGCTGCCAGCACCTCCTTCCCTGAGCCAGCAGGGGACCTGGACAGGAATGTGCCTCGCATCTGTGGGGTGTGTGGGGACAAGGCCACAGGATTCCACTTCAATGCCATGACCTGTGAGGGCTGCAAAGGCTTCTTCAGGTGAGTGAGGGGCTTGGAGGGCATCAACCCCCCCAGAAACCACCGCATAGAGGAGCCCCCAGCGAGGCTCCAGGCACCTGGGAAGTGCCCAGCAGGAGAAAGGAGTTGGGGGAGGTTGGGTGGCAGCAGCTGGAGGGGAGGCAGAAGGTGCCCAGGTGGGTAAGGAGAGGGCAGCAGCAGCTTGGCTTGGAGCAGGGATGAGTGAGCAGGGATGGTCCCCATTGGAATGGGCACTGGGGACAGGGTTGGGCACCTCTGTGCCAGGAGGACATTGAGGGGGATCTAAGTCCTGGGGATCTTGCTTCTGGGTGCCAGCATCAGCTCTGGCACAGGGTTCTTGCTCCTGGGTACCAGCATCAGCCCTGGCACAGGCTTTGTGCTCCTGGGTACCAGCATCAGCTCTGGCACAGGCTTTGTACCCCTGGGCACCAGCATCAGCTCTGGCACAGGCCTTGTGTTTCTGGGCACCCTCATCAGCCCTGGCACAGGCTTCTTGCCCCTGGGTACCAGCATCAGCCCTGGCACAGGCTTTGTGCTCCTGGGTACCAGCATCAGCCCTGGCACAGGCTTTGTGCTCCTGGGTGCCAGCATCAGCCCTGGCACAGGCTTTGTGCTCCTGGGTGCCAGAATCAGCCCTGGCACAGGCTTTGTGCTCCTGGGTACCAGCATCAGCCCTGGCACAGGCTTTGTGCTCCTGGGTGCCAGCATCAGCCCTGGCACAGGCTTTGTGCTCCTGGGTGCCAGCATCAGCCCTGGCACAGGCTTTGTGCTCCTGGGTACCAGCATCAGCCCTGGCACAGGCTTTGTGCTCCTGGGTACCAGCATCAACCCTGGCACAGGCTTCTTGCCCCTGGGTACCAGCATCAGCCCTGGCACAGGCTTTGTGCTCCTGGGTACCAGCATCAGCCCTGGCACAGGCTTTGTGCTCCTGGGTGCCAGCATCAGCTCTGGCACAGGCTTTGTACCCCTGGGCACCAGCATCAGCCCTGGCACAGGCTTCTTGCCCCTGGGTACCAGCATCAGCCCTGGCACAGGCTTCTTGCCCCTGGGTACCAGCATCAGCCCTGGCACAGGCTTTGTGCTCCTGGGTACCAGCATCAGCCCTGGCACAGGCTTTGTGCTCCTGGGTGCCAGCATCAGCCCTGGCACAGGCTTTGTGCTCCTGGGTACCAGCATCAGCCCTGGCACAGGCTTTGTGCTCCTGGGTGCCAGCATCAGCCCTGGCACAGGCTTTGTGCTCCTGGGTACCAGCATCAGCCCTGGCACAGGCTTCTTGCCCCTGGGTACCAGCATCAGCCCTGGCACAGGCTTCTTGCCCCTGGGTACCAGCATCAGCCCTGGCACAGGCTTTGTGCTCCTGGGTACCAGCATCAGCCCTGGCACAGGCTTTGTGCTCCTGGGTGCCAGCATCAGCCCTGGCACAGGCTTTGTGCTCCTGGGTACCAGCATCAGCCCTGGCACAGGCTTTGTGCTCCTGGGTACCAGCATCAGCCCTGGCACAGGCTTCTTGCCCCTGGGCACCTAAATCCTCTCTGCTGCCCTCCAGCTGCCAGCTGAGGGAGCAAGGCTCAGGGTGAGGCTGTGCAGTCTCCATCCCTGGAGGTCTTCCCAAGCCTCCTGCAGAGCTCTGAGCCCTCAGTGAGCTGAGTGCCCATCCCTGGAGGTGTTTCCCAGCCCTGCAGCTGTGCTGCTGAGTGCCAGGGGCTTGGTGCTGAGTGCCAGGGGCTGAGCCCCAACCCTCTGCAGCTCTGCAAGTGCCTGAGAGGAGGCTGGAGCCAGGGGGGGGCTGAGCTCAGCTGCCAAGGGACAGAAGGAGATGACCTCAAGGTGCCCCTGGGCAGCTTCAGCTTAGCCCTGAGGACCAACTTCTGCCCCCTGAGGACTGCCCAGGGGCAGTGCCCAACCCCTGGGAGGTGTTCCCAAACCCTGCAGCTGTGATGCCAGCTGAGTGCCATGGCTCTGGTGGTGCCCACGGTGGTGGTGGTGGAGGGGGGAGGGGGAGGCTTGGACTGAATCCACCTCCTGAAGTCCTCCTCCAACCTCAGCAGCTCCCTGGTTAAAGCTTTGCTTTCCACCTGGCCTGAGCCACATTCCTGAGGGACCAAAGGTCCTTCCTGAGCCCTTTTTCCTCCCTGGGAGGCTGCTGGGAGCAGGAGGAATCTGGGCAGGGTTGGCATCTGCCCCCTCCCACCTCTCCCCCTCCCCTTCCCCAGGCTGTGTTGCCCTGGGTGAGGGCACTCAGCTGTGAGGAGCAGCAGGGCTGAAGCCTTTGCCCTGTTTACCTCTTCCCCTCCCAAAATAGCCTCTAATTGCAGCCTGGCTCCTGCTGCCCACTGCTGTGCCAGCTATTTATACCCACCCAGGGCAGCCTTGGCAGCCTTCCTGGCCTGCAGGAAGCCTCCAGCCTCCCTTTGCCCCCCCCCTTGGCACCTGCAGCAGGGAGAGCTGAAGGTTGGCAAAGCAGCAGCCAGGGGCAGCTGGAGCTGAGCAGAGAGGTGGGCAAGGAGGGCACCAAGCAGGCTGAGTTGGCACAGCAACAGGAGCAGGGCAGGGAGGGTGTGGGTGCCACCACCCCCTTGGAATGGGTAGTGGGAAGGGCACAGCTGGAAGGTTGGGGGCAGGGTTGGGCACCTGAGGGCCAGGAGGGCATTGAGGGTGACTTAAATCTTGGGGACCTTGCTCCTGGGTACCAGCATCAGCCCTGGCACAGGCTTCGTGCTCCTGGGTGCCAGCATCAGCTCTGGCACAGGCTTCTTGCTCCTGGGTACCAGCATCAACCCTGGCACAGGCTTCTTGCTCCTGGGCACCAGCATCAGCCCTGGCACAGGCTTCTTGCTCCTGGGTACCAGCATCAGCTCTGGCACAGGCTTCTTGCTCCTGGGCACCAGCATCAGCCCTGGCACAGGCTTTGTGCTCCTGGGCACCAGCATCAGCCCTGGCACAGGCGTCTTGCATCTGGGTACCAGTATCAGCCCTGGCACAGGCTTCTTGCTCCTGGGTACCAGCATCAGCCCTGGCACAGGCGTCTTGCATCTGGGTACCAGTATCAGCCCTGGCACAGGGTTCTTGCTCCTGGGCACCAGCATCAGCCCTGGCACAGGCTTCTTGCCCCTGGGTACAGCATCAGCTCTGGCACAGGCTTCATGCCCCTGGGCACCAGCATCAGCTCTGGCACAGGCTTCTTGCTCCTGGGTACCAGCATCAGCCCTGGCACAGGCTTCTTGCTCCTGGGTACCAGCATCAGCTCTGGCACAGGCTTCTTGCTTCTGGGTACCAGCATCAGCCCTGGCACAGGCTTTGTTCTCCTGGGCACCAGCATCAGCCCTGGCACAGGCTTTGTGCTCCTGGGCACCAGCATCAGCCCTGGCACAGGCTTTGTGCTCCTGGGCACCAGCATCAGCCCTGGCACAGGCTTCTTGCCCCTGGGTACCAGCATCAGCCCTGGCACAGGCTTCTTGCTTCTGGGTACCAGCATCAGCCCTGGCACAGGCTTTGTGCTCCTGGGTGCCAGCATCAGCCCTGGCACAGGCTTCTTGCTCCTGGGCACCAGCATCAGCCCTGGCACAGGCTTCTTGCTCCTGGGTGCCAGCATCAGCCCTGGCACAGGCTTCGTGCTCCTGGGTGCCAGCATCAGCTCTGGTAGAGACTTCTTGCCCCTGGGCACCTAAATCCTCTCTGCTGCCCTCCAGCTGCCAGCTGAGGGAGCAAGGCTCAGGGTGAGGCTGTGCAGTCTCCATCCCTGGAGGTCTTCCCAAGCCTCCTGCAGAGCTCTGAGCCCTCAGTGCCAGGAGGGCAGTGAGGAGCTGCAGCAGAGGCAGAGAAGGGAGTGGAGGTGGGGAAGGGTCTGGAGGAGAGGCTGGGGAGGAGCAGCTGAGGGAGCTGGGGGGGGTGAGGCTGGAGGAGAGGAGGCTGAGGGCAGAGCTTGTGGGGCTGTGGCAGGGCCTGAGAGGAGGCTGGAGCCAGGGGGGGGCTGAGATCTGCTGTGCTGAGTGCTGGCACAGGAGGAGATGGCCTCAAGGTGCCCCCAGGGCAGGCTCAGCTTGGCCATGAGGAGCAACTTCTGCCCTGGAAGGGTTCTCTGAGCCTGTGCCAGGCTGCCCAGGGCTGAGTGCCCATCCCTGGAGGTGTTTCCCAGCCCTGCAGCTGTGCTGCTGAGTGCCAGGGGCTGAGCAGAGGCTGCCAAGTGGCAGCACTCAGTGCCCCCTGAAGGCTTTTCCTTTCCCTGTCCTCAGCAACCCTTTGCCCATCCTGCCCCTGCTGCCTGCAGGAGATGTTTTGGCTGTGCAGGGGAGAGCAAAACCTCCTTGCAGGCAGCAGGAGGAAGAGCCCAGAGGAGCTCTGCTGCCCCCAAACCCATCCCTGTGCCACGTTACAGCCTCTGCTGGCAGCCTGCCAAGGCCACAGGGTCAGAGGCAGAGCAAGAAGTGGCCTCTGGGAGCCCAGCCACGGTGCCAGCCACTAATGACAGGGTGTGGGCAGGGCTGGGCAGGGCCTGGCAGCCTCCTGCTGCCTCCTCTTTGGGTGGCAGCAGCTCCTAGAGCAAGCCCAAAGCATCTCCAAGCAGAGGCTTTGGGGCTCTGAGTGAGCAAAATGATCCTCAAAGGGCTCCAAGAGGTGATGGGAACCAACCTCAGGCTGGCCCCAGGCTGGAAGGCAACCTGGGGATGCTCAGAGAGGTCCTTGCAGGCTGGAAGTCATCTTTGGGATGCTCAGAGAGGTCCTTGCAGGCTGGAAGTCATCTTGGGGATGCTCAGAGAGGTCCTTGCAGGCTGGAGGTCATCTTTGGGATGCTCAGAGAGGTCCTTGCAGGATGCTGCCAGGCTGGAAGTCACCTTTGGGATGCTCAGAGAGGTCCTTGCAGGCTGGAAGTCATCTTGGGGATGCTCAGAGAGGTCCTTGCAGGCTGGAGGTCATCTTTGGGATGCTCAGAGAGGTCCTTGCAGGATGCTGCCAGGCTGGAAGTCACCTTTGGGATGCTCAGAGAGGTCCTTGCAGGCTGGAAGTCATCTTTGGGATGCTCAGAGAGGTCCTTGCAGGCTGGAGGTCACCTTTGGGATGCTCAGAGAGGTCCTTGCAGGCTGTTTCCAGGCTGGAAATCAACCTTGGGATGCTCAGAGAGGTCCTTGCAGGCTGCTGCCAGGCTGGAAGTGACCTTTGGGATGCTCAGAGAGGTCCTTGCAGGCTGGAAGTCATCTTTGGGATGCTCAGAGAGGTCCTTGCAGGCTGGAAGTCATCTTTGGTTTGCTCAGAGAGGTCCTTGCAGGATGCTGCCAGACTGGAAGTCAACCTTGGGATGCTCAGAGAGGTCCTTACAGGCTGGAAGTGACCTTTGGGATGCTCAGAGAGGTCCTTGCAGGCTGTTTCCAAGCTGGAAGTCAACTGGAAGTCAACCTTGGGATGCTCAGAGAGGTCCTTACAGGCTGGAAGTGACCTTTGGGATGCTCAGAGAGGTCCTTGCAGGCTGTTTCCAAGCTGGAAGTCAACTTTGGGATGCTCAGAGAGGTCCTTGCAGGCTGGAAGTCATCTTTGGGATGCTCAGAGAGGTCCTTGCAGGCTGGAAGTCATCTTTGGTTTGCTCAGAGAGGTCCTTGCAGGATGCTGCCAGGCTGGAAGTCATCTTTGGGATGCTCAGAGAGGTCCTTGCAGGCTGCTGCCAGGCTGGAAGTGACCTTTGGGATGCTCAGAGAAGTCCTTGCAGGCTGGAAGTCATCTTTGGGATGCTCAGAGAGGTCCTTGCAGGCTGGAGGTCACCTTTGGGATGCTCAGAGAGGTCCTTGCAGGCTGTTTCCAGGCTGGAAATCAACCTTGGGATGCTCAGAGAGGTCCTTACAGGCTGGAAGTCACCTTTGGGATGCTCAGAGAGGTCCTTGCAGGTCACACAGAGCCACCTCCAGGGCTGAGGCTTCCAGCACCTCCCTGGGCAGCCTGTGCCAGGCTCTCACCACCCTCCTGCTGCACAACTCCCCCCTGGCACCCCCTCTCTATCTGCCCACTTCCAGTCTGCCTCCATCCCCCCCCCCCCCCCAAGTCCTATCACTCCCTGAGCCCCCTCAAAGTCCCTCTCCAGCTCTCCTGTAGCCCCTCTCCAGGTCCTGGAAGGCCACAAAAAGGCCCTGGAAGGTCACAAGAAGCCCTCCTGGGAGCCTGAACTCTCAGCCTGTGCCCACAGCAGAGCAGCTCCATCCCTCTGCCCATCCTCTCCTGCCCCTTCCCTGGGCACCTTCTTCGTGCTGGAGGCTGCAGAGCTGGGCACAGGGTGGCACAGTGCCCTCCCTGCCCCCTCCAGCTGCTTGACCCTTCCCTGTTGCCCTGCAGGAGGAGCATGAAGAGGAAGGCAACCTTCAGCTGCCCCTTCAACGGGGACTGCAAGATCACCAAGGACAACAGGAGGCACTGCCAGGCCTGCAGGCTGAAGCGCTGCCTGGACATTGGCATGATGAAAGAGTGTGAGTGGAGGGCACCTCCCGTGGGCACCAACCTGGCACTGGGTGGGAAGGGACCTCTGGAGCTCAGCCAGGGTCCAACCTCAATCCTCTCCCCAGCAGGGCACCCACAGCAGCTTGTCCCAGGGGCACAGTGCCCAGAGAGGGGCTGGAAGGGAGCTCTGGAGCTCAGCCAGTGCCAACCCCAGCAGGGCACCCACAGCAGCTTGCCCAGGGTGGGCTGAAAGGGACCTCTGGAGCTCACCCAGTGCCAACCCCAGCAGGGCACCCACAGCAGCTTGCCCAGGGAGGGGCTGGAAGGGAGCTCTGGAGCTCACCCAGTGCCAACCCCAGCAGGGCACCCACAGCAGCTTGTCCCAGGGGCATAGTGCCCAGGGAGGGGCTGGAAGGGACCTCTGGAGCTCAGCCAGTGCCAACTTCACCCTGCCCCAGCAGGGCACCCACAGCAGCTTTGCTCCAGGGGCACAGTGCCCAGGGGCAGCCCTGGAGCTCACCCAGTGCCAACCCAATCCTGCTCCAGCACAATCATTGCCTCCTCCTCCTCCCTCTCCTCCCTCTCCTCCCTCTCCTCCCTCTCCTCCCTCTCCTCCCTCTCCTCCCTCTCCTCCCTCTCCTCCCTCTCCTCCCTCTCCTCCCTCTCCTCCCTCTCCTCCCTCTCCTCCCTCTCCTCCCTCTCCTCCCCCTCCTCCCCCTCCTCCCCCTCCTCCCCCTCCTCCCCCTCCTCCCCCTCCTCCCCCTCCTCCTCCTCTTCCTCCCCCCGTGCCAAATCACTGCCCTCTCCCACACCTACTCCTCCTCCCTCCCTCCTAATGGAGCTTCCTCACATCCCCCAGGACCTTCCCCTCCTGCCTCTTGCTCCACCAGCTTGAGGCTTTTGGACCTCTCCCTGCCCCCCACTCCCCCTCCTTGCCAAGTTGGCACCATCCTGCCAGCCAGGTGGCACAGCAGGGACTTGAATCAACAGCCAGGAGGTGCTGGAAGTGCTTTGGAGGCCAAACCAAACACCAAGTGGTGGTGGCCAAATATTTGCTCTCCTCCACAGGGCCTTGATAAGAAGCTTTGGAAGCCAAAATCTCCAGGGGCAGCTTCCTCCTGCTGCCCCCAGCCACGGGTGGAGGTTGGTGGCTCCACAACCACCTTCTGCCCAGGGAGCTGTGACCCTTACAGGACCTCAGCTCCAGGGATTTGAGGAGCTCAGGCTGGAGATGAGGAAGAAAATCATCCCAGGGAGGTGGCAGGGGCAGAGCCTGGCACAGGTTGTGCCCAGGGCAGGGCCTGGATGCTTCCATCCTGGAGGTGTTCAAGGCTGGATGAGGGCTGGAGCCACCTGGGCTGGTGGAGGTGTCCCATGGGCAGGTGTTGGAGCTGGCTGAGCTTTGAGGTCACTTCCAACCCAATCCATGAGGAAGAGGCTGGAAGAGCAATCTGGTGGCTGCCAAAGAGCATCCAGGGGTGGGAACTGGATGAGCTCTGAGGTCACTTCCAACCCAACCAAATCCATTCTATGGATCCATGAGGAAGAGGCTGGAAGAGAGTTTGGTAGCTGCCAAAGAGCATCCAGGGGTGGGAACTGGCTGAGCTCTGAGGTCACTTCCAACTCAACCAAATCCATTCCATGGATCCAAGAGGAAGAGGCTGGGAGAGAGTTTGGTGGCCACCAAAGAGCATCCAGGGGTTGGAGCTGAGTTGGAAGGGACCTCAAAGCTTGTCCATTCCATGGATCCATGAGGAAGAGGCTGGAAGAGCAATCTGGTGGCTGCCAAAGAGCATCCAGGGGTGGGAACTGGATGAGCTTTGAGCTCCCTTCCAACCCAACCAAATCCATTCCATGGATCCATGAGGAAGAGGCTGGAAGAGAGTTTGGTAGCTGCCAAAGAGCATCCAGGGGTAGGAACTGGCTGAGCTTTGAGGTCACTTCCAACCCAATCCATAAGGAAGAGGCTGGAAGAGCAATTTGGTAGCTGCCAAAGAGCATCCAGGGGTGGGAACTGGATGAGCTTTGAGCTCCCTTCCAACCCAACCAAATCCATTCCATGGATCCATGAGGAAGAGGCTGGAAGAGAGTTTGGTGGCTGCCAAAGAGCATCCAGGGGTGGGAACTGGATGAGCTTTGAGGTCACTTCCAACCCAACCTATTCCATGGATCCATGAGGAAGAGGCTGGAAGAGAGTTTGGTAGCTGCCAAAGAGCATCCAGGGGTGGGAACTGGATGAGCTTTGAGGTCACTTCCAACCCAACCTATTCCATGGATCCATGAGGAAGAGGCTGGAAGAGAGTTTGGTGTCCACCAAAGAGCATCCAGGGGTTGGAGCTGAGTTGGAAGGGACCTCAAAGCTGGTCCATTCCATGGATCCATGAGGAAGAGGCTGGAAGAGAGTTTGGTGTCCACCAAAGAGCATCCAGGGCTTGGAGCTGGCTGAGCCTGTGGCCAGGTGCCAAGGATGTGCCAGTTCCATAAGGGTGGGGTCAGGTCCCAGGGGTGTGGCAGGTCCCCAGAGGTGGGATCAGATCCTAGGATGGAGCCAGCAGGTCCCAGGGCTGGGGCCAGGTCTCAAGGCTGTGCCAGATCCCCAGGGCTGTGCCAAGTCTCAGGGCTGTGCCCAGTCCCCAGTGTTGTGCCAGATCCCTGAGCTGTGCCAGGCCCCAGAGCTGTGCCAGGTCCCAGTGCTGTGCCCACATTCTAAAGCTGTGCCAGGTCCCAGTGCTGTGCCCACATTCCAGGGCTGTGCCAGCCCCCCAGAGCTGTGCCCACATCCCAGAGCTGTGCCAGGTCCCAGTGCTGTGCTCGATCCCAGAGCTGTGCCAGGTCCTTCTGGGAGAGAGGTGAAGAGCAGGGACCAAAAACCCTGAGCCGCCAAAACTCAGTTCCTTGGAGAGGAGAAGAGTGGAGGAGATCCCAAACCATCACCAATTAGCTTCTTGGAGAGGTGAGGAGTGGAAAGGTCCTCAAAATCCTTGAGCCACCAAAACTCAGCTCCTTGGAGAGGAGAAGAGTAGAAAGGTCCCCAAAAGCCCTGAGCCACCAAAACTCAGCTTCCTGGAAAGGAGAAGGGTGGAAAAGATCCCAAACCACCACCACCAATTAGCTTCTTGGGGACCCTTCCAGCCTTCACCTCTGCAAGAGCCCTGAGCCACCACCACCACCTCTTAACCTTTTGGAGAGGGAAAGGATGGAGGAGATTCCAAAATCCCTGAGCCAATCAAACTCAGCTTCTTGGAGAGGTGAAGGATGGAGGAGATCCCAAACCACCACCACCAATTAGCTTCTTGGGGACCCTTCCAGCCTTCACCTCTCCAAGAGCCCTGAGCCACCACCACTACCTCTCAGCTTCTTGGAGAGGTGAAGGGCAGAAGGGTCCCCAAAATCCCTGAGCCAATCAAACTCAGCTTCTTGGAGAGGTGAAGAGTGGAGGAGATCCCAAACCATCACCAATTAGCTTCTTGGGGACCATCCCAACCTTCACCTCTCCAAGAGCCCTGAGCCACCAACACTACCTCTCAGCTTCTTGGAGAGGTGAAGGATGGAGGAGATCCTAAGAGCCCTGAGCCACCACCACTGCCTCTTAACCTCTTGGAGAGGTGAAGAGTGGAAAGGTCCCCAAAATCCTTGAGCCACCAAAACTCAGCTTCCTGGAAAGAAGGGTGGAGGAGATCCCAAACCACCATCACCAATTAGCTTCTTGGGGACCATCCCAACCTTTACCTCTCCAAGAGCCCTGAGCCACCACCACCACCTCTCAGCTTCTTGGAGAGGTGAGAAGTGGAAAGGTCCCCAAAAGCCCTGAGCCACCAAAACTCAGCTCCTTGGAGAGGTGAAGGATGGAGGAGATCCTAAGAGCCCTGAGCCACCACCACTGCCTCTCAGCCTCATGGAGAGGTGAGGAGTGGAAAGGTCCCCAAAAGCCCTGAGCCACCAAAACTCAGCTCCTTGGAGAGGTGAAGAGTGGAAAGGTCCTCAAAAGCCCTCCTGGAGCTGTGGACAGCATAGGGGCAGGCACTGTCCCGAGGAGGAGGAGGAGGAGGAGGAGGAGGAGGAGGAGGAGGCGGAGGTGGAGGAGGAGGAGGCGGCGGAGGCGGAGGAGGAGGAGGAGGGCAGCTGAGGTCAGAGGCTGGAGCAGGGCTCCCAGCCCCACCACAAGGCCTGGGTTCAGCTCCCAGCTGCCCACAGCCAACGTTAGCAAATAGCTGTGGCTTTGCAGCCTGCTGCTCTGGGCAGGGCAAGCTGAGGGCAAAGGGAGGGCAAACTCAGGGCAAGCTGAGGGCAAACTCAGGGCAAGCTCAAGGCAAGGTGAGGGCAAACTCAGGGCAAGCTGAGGGCAAGCTCAAGGCAAGGTGAGGGCTAAGTGAGGGCAAGGTGAGGGCTAAGTGAGGGCAAGGTGAGGGCAAACTCAGGGCAAGCTGAGGGCAAACTCAGGGCAAGCTCAAGGCAAGGTGAGGGCTAAGTGAGGATAAGGTGAGGACAAACTCAGGGCAAGCTGAGGGCAAACTCAGGGCAAGGTGAGGACAAGGTGAGGGCAAGCTCAGGGCAAAGTGAGGGCAAAGTGAGGACAAGGTGAGGGCAAGCTCAGGGCAAAGTGAGGGCAAACTCAGGGCAAGGTGAGGGCAGGCTCAGGGCAAGGTGAGGGCAAGGTGAAGGCAAACTCAGGGCAAGGTGAGGGCTAAGTGAGGGCAAGCTGAGGGCAAAGTGAGGGCAAGCCCAGGGCAAGGTGAGAGCAAAGTGAGGGCAAGGTTAAGGCAAGCTGAGGGCAAACTGAGGGCAAACTGAGGGCAAGCTGAGGGCAGGCCCAAGGCAAGGTAAGGGCAAGCTGAGGGCAAGCTGGAAGGGCTTGGGGCAGGAGGGGAGGGGTGCAAGGGGATGAGGGAGGATGAGTGCTGCAGGAGAAGTCCAGCTCTGGCTGGAGGAAGGCTCTCAGGAGAGGCTTCACAGCAGCAGCTGCTGGCTGTGGTTGAAGACCCTTGGAGGTGCTGGGGTCCAACCCAAGGCTCAGCCCCTGGCACTCAGCAGCACAGCTGCAGGGCTGGGAAACACCTCCAGGGATGGGCACTCAGCCCTGGGCAGCCTGGCACAGGCTCAGAGAACCCTTCCAGGGCAGAAGTTGCTCCTCAAGGCCAACCTCAACCTGCCCTGGGGGCACCTTGAGGCCATCTCCTCCTGTGCCAGCACTCAGGACAGCAGATCTCAGCCCCCCCCTGGCTCCAGCCTCCTCTCAGGCCCTGCCACAGCCCCACAAGCTCTGCCCTCAGCCTCCTCTCCTCCAGCCTCACCCCCCCCAGCTCCCTCAGCTGCTCCTCCCCAGCCTCTCCTCCAGACCCTTCCCCACCTCCACTCCCTTCTCTGCCTCTGCTGCAGCTCCTCACTGCCCTCCTGGCACTGAGGGCTCAGAGCTCTGCAGGAGGCTTGGGAAGACCTCCAGGGATGGAGACTGCACAGCCTCACCTTGAGCCTCTCTGAGGTCTTCCAGAGCCCCTCTAAGACCTTGCAGATCCTCTCTGAGACTTTCCAGAGCCTCTCTGATATGTTTCAGAGCTCCTCTGAGTCCTTCCAGAGCCTGCCTGAGACCCTCAGAGCTCCTCTGAGCCCTTCCAGAGCCCCTCTGAGACCTTCAGAGCCTCTCTGAGCCCTTCCAGATCCTCTCTGAGATGTTTCAGAGCCTCTCTGAGCCCTTCCAGATCCTCTCTGAGATGTTTCAGAGCCTCTCTGAGCCCTTCCAGAGCCTCCCTGAGACCCTCAGAGCCTCTCTGAGCCCCTCAGAGCCTCTCTGAGCCTTTCCAGACCCTCTCTGAGCCCTTCCAGAGCATCCTTAAGACTTCCAGAGCCTCCTGAGCCCTTCCAGAGCCTCCCTGAGACCCTCAGAGCTCCTCTGAGTCCTTCCAGAGCCTCTCTGAGACCCTCAGAGCCTCTCTGAGCCTTTCCAGACCCTCTCTGAGCTCTTCCAGAGCCTCCTTAAGACTTCCAGAGCCTCTCTGAGACCTTCAGATCTCCTCCAAGACCTTGCAGAGCTCCTCTGAGGTTGTGCAAGTCTGAAGCCAGGATGGAAAATTGCCTCTGGCCAAAGGCTGG
>NW_026974711.1:1053650-1086150 GCF_015220805.1 Pogoniulus pusillus | reverse complement strand
GCCTGGGCCAGGCCTGGAGAACTCTTCCAGGGCAGAGATTGTTCCTCATGGTCAATCTGAACCTGTCCTTAGGGCAGCTTGAGGCCATCTCCTCCTGTGCCAGCACTCAGGACAGCAGATCTCAGCCCTCCCCCTCTGGCTCCAGCCTCCTCTCAGGCACTTGCAGAGCTGCAGAGGGTTGGGGCTCAGCCCCTGGCACTCAGCAGCACAGCTGCAGGGCTGGGAAACACCTCCAGGGATGGGCACTCAGCCCTGGGCAGCCTGGCACAGGCTCAGAGAACCCTTCCAGGGCAGAAGTTGCTCCTCATGGCCAACCTCAACCTGCCCTGGGGGCACCTTGAGGCCACCTCCTCCTGTGCCAGCACTCAGGACAGCAGATCTCAGCCCCCCCCTGGCTCCAGCCTCCTCTCAGGCCCTGCCACAGCCCCACAAGCTCTGCCCTCAGCCTCCTCTCCTCCAGCCTCACCCCCCCCAGCTCCCTCAGCTGCTCCTCCCCAGCCTCTCCTCCAGACCCTTCCCCAGCTGTGTTGCCCTCCCCTGGCCCTGCTCCAGCTCCTCCTTGGCCATCCCAAGCTTCCATTTGGCTCTTCCCACTTCTAAAGGTCTTTTTCTGTTCCCAGCTGGCCACAGCTTGGACCTGCTGGAGCCACTGGTGAAGTTCCAGGTGGGCTTGAAGAAGCTGAACCTCCATGAGGAGGAGCATGTCCTGCTCATGGCCATCTGCATCCTGTCCCCAGGTAGGAGCAAGCTCAGCCCCCAAGGTCCCCAAACCTGCCCCACTCTGACCCCCAAAACCTTCCTCTCCACTGGGAAAAGGGAAGGGAAGGAGTGGAGGGGTTGGAGGGGACCTCTGGGGGTCACCAACTCCAACCCCCTGCCAAAGCTGAGACTCCAGGGGCAGGGCACACAGGAGCACAGCCAGGGGGGGGCTGGAAAGCCTCCAGGGGAGACTCCACAGCCTCTCTGGGCAGCCTGCTCCAGGCCTGGGCACCCTCACACCAAACAACCTTCCCCTCCTGCTGGGCTCCAGCTCTGCTGTCCCTCAGCTTCCTCCTGCTGGGCTCCAGCTCTGCTGTCCCTCAGCTTCCTCCTGCTGGGCTCCAGCTCTGCTGTCCCTCAGCTTCCTCCTGCTGGGCTCCAGCTCTGCTGTCCCTCAGCTTTCTCTTCCTGGCTCCAGCTCTGCTGTCCCTCAGCTTCCTCCTGCTGGGCTCCATCTCTGCTGCCCCTCAGCTTCCTCCTGCTGGGCTCCAGCTCTGCTGCCCCTCAGCTTTCTCTTCCTGGCTCCAGCTCTGCTGCCCCTCAGCTTCCTCCTGCTGGGCTCCAGCTCTGCTGCCCCTCAGCTTCCTCCTGCTGGGCTCCATCTCTGCTGCCCCTCAGCTTCCTCCTGCTGGGCTCCAGCTCTGCTGTCCCTCAGCTTTCTCCTGCTGGGCTCCATCTCTGCTGCCCCTCAGCTTCCTCCTGCTGGGCTCCAGCTCTGCTGTCCCTCAGCTTCCTCCTGCTGGGCTCCAGCTCTGCTGCCCCTCAGCTTTCTCTTCCTGGCTCCAGCTCTGCTGCCCCTCAGCTTCCTCCTGCTGGGCTCCAGCTCTGCTGCCCCTCAGCTTCCTCCTGCTGGGCTCCAGCTCTGCTGCCCCTCAGCTTCCTCCTGCTGGGCTCCATCTCTGCTGCCCCTCAGCTTCCTCCTGCTGGGCTCCAGCTCTGCTGTCCCTCAGCTTTCTCCTGCTGGGCTCCAGCTCTGCTGCCCCTCAGCTTTCTCCTCCTGGGCTCCAGCTCTGCTGCCCCTCAGCTTTCTCCTGCTGGGCTCCAGCTCTGCTGCCCCTCAGCTTCCTCCTGCTGGGCTCCATCTCTGCTGCCCCTCAGCTTCCTCCTGCTGGGCTCCAGCTCTGCTGTCCCTCAGCTTTCTCCTGCTGGGCTCCAGCTCTGCTGCCCCTCAGCTTTCTCCTCCTGGGCTCCAGCTCTGCTGCCCCTCAGCTTTCTCCTCCTGGGCTCCAGCTCTGCTGCCCCTCAGCTTTCTCCTCCTGTCAGGTACAACCCTCCTGACTTCCAACCTCATTTCGCTCCTTGCCCTACCACTGGGCACCCCCAGAAAAATCCTGGGTGCCTTCTCCTCACCCCTCAGCCTCCTCCCTTCAACCACTCACAGCCCTTCCTCAGCTGCCCTCTCAACCTCCTCCCTTCCATCCACCCTCAGCCCCCTCC
This sequence comes from Pogoniulus pusillus, assembly GCF_015220805.1. Lineage (NCBI taxonomy): Eukaryota > Metazoa > Chordata > Aves > Piciformes > Lybiidae > Pogoniulus > Pogoniulus pusillus. The sequence goes on along the minus strand of NW_026974711.1, from coordinate 1,083,954 downwards.
CATCCCACCCTCAGCTTCCATCCACCCTTAGCCCCTTCCATCCACCCTCAGTCCCTCCCACCCTCAGTCCTCTCCACCCTCAGCCCCCTCCCATTCCACCCTCAGCCCCCTTCCATCCCACCCACAGCCTCAGCCCCCTTCCATCCACCCTCATCCCCTTCCTTCCACCCTCATCCCTCTCCCATCCCACCCTGAGCCCCCTCCCATCCCACCCTCAGCCTCAGCCCCCTTCCATCCACCCTCAGCCCCTTCCCACCCCACCCTCAGCCCCTTCCCATCCCACCCTCAGCCCCTTCCCATTCCACCCTCAGCCCCTTCCCATTCCACCCTCATCCCTCTCCCATCCCACCCTCACCCCCCTCCCACCCCACCCTCAGCCCCCTCCCACCCCACCCTCAGCCCTTTCCATCCACCCTCAGCCCCCTCCCATCCCACCCTCAGCCCCCTCCCACCCCACCCTCAGCCCTTTCCATCCACCCTCAGCCCCCTCCCATCCCACCCTCAGCCCCTTCCCATCCCACCCTCATCCCCCTCCCATCCCACCCTCACCCCCCTCCCATCCCACCCTCACCCCCCTCCCATCCCACCCTCAGCCCCTTCCCTCCACCCTCAACTCCCTTTCTACCTCCCCCTCCCCACCTCCCTTCCCCCTTTTCCCCCTTTCCTTCCTCCCTCTCTCCCCACTCCTCTTTGCTTCCCTTCAGACCGCCCGGGAGTGCAGGACACCTCCTTGGTAGAATCCCTCCAGGATCGACTCTCGGAGATCCTTCAGACCTACATCCGCTGCCGCCACCCCCCCCCCGGGCAGCCGCCTGCTCTATGCCAAGATGATCCAGAAGCTGGCAGACCTCCGGAGCCTCAACGAGGAGCACTCCAAGCAGTATCGCTGCCTCTCCTTCCAGCCCGAGCACAGCATGCAGCTCACCCCCCTGGTGCTCGAAGTCTTCGGCAATGAGATCTCCTGAAAGGGCTGTGCCAACCTCCCCACCCCCACCCTCACCACCCCTCCCCCAGGAGGAGGATGTCACCCCCACCCCTGGCATCCTGCGGGGCCACACTGCTGAGATGCAGAGAGACTCAAGAGGAGCTCTGCCAATCTGATGCGATCTGACCCCCCCCCCCCCCTCAACCCCTGCTCCTGCACACAGGCAGCAGCTTGGGGCCAGGAGGGCATCGTGGGCAAAAAAAAGGGGGGGGGGGGGGGTTGGGGGGGGGGGAAGGGAGAGATGGAGCTCAGTTGGTGCCAACCTAACCCTGATCCAGCAGGGCACCCACAGCAGCTTGCCTAGGGGGGGCTAGAAAGGACCTCTGGAGCTAACCCAGTGCCAACTTCACTCTGTCCCAGCAGGGCACCCACAGCAGCTTGCCCAGGGGGGGCTAGAAGGGAGCTCTGGAGCTAACCCAGTGCCAACCTCACCCTGCTCCAGCAGGGCACCCACAGCAGCTTGCCTAGGGGGGGCTAGAAAGGACCTCTGGAGCTAACCCAGTGCCAACCTCACCCTGCTCCAGCAGGGCACCCACAGCAGCTTGCCCAGGGGCACAGTGCCCAGGGAGGGCTGGAAGGGACCTCTGGAGCTAACCCAGTGCCAACCTCACCCTGCCCTAGCAGGGCACCCACAGCAGCTTGCATAGGGAGGGCTGGAAGGGAGCTCTGGAGCTCAGCCAGTGCCAACCTCACCCTTCTCCAGCAGGGCACCCACAGCAGCTTGCCCAGGGGGGGCTGGAAGGGAGCTCTGGAGCTAACCCAGTGCCAACCTCACCCTGACCCAGCAGGGCACCCACAGCAGCTTGCCTAGGGGGGCTGGAAGGGACCTCTGGAGCTCAGCCAGTGCCAACCTCACCCTTCTCCAGCAGGGCACCCACAGCAGCTTGCCCAGGGGGGGCCAGAAAGGACCTCTGGAGCTAACCCAGTGCCAACTTCACTCTGTCCCAGCAGAGCACCCACAGCAGCTTGCCCGGGGGCACAGTGCCCAGGGAGGGACTGGAAGGGACCTGTGGAGCTCAGCCAGTGCCAACCTCACCCTGCCCCAGCAGGGCACCCACAGCAGCTTGCCCTCCCCCCCCTCCCCCCCCCCCACGCACACCCCATGAGCAGCCTCTGGCCCTTTTCTGCCCTCAGCTCTCTCTTTTCAGACCCCAGCTGGAAGCAGCAGCTGGGGGGGGGGGGACCTGCGAGTCTCGGGGACCCCCCCAGGTCGTGTATGTATTGGGGGACACCCACCAGGCCATGTGCATCTTGGGGACCCCCCCCAGCTCGTGTATGTATTGGGGACCCCCCCCAGGCCATGAATGTCTCGGGGACCCCCCCAGGTCGTGTATGTATTGGGGGACCCCCACCAGGCCATGTGCATCTCGGGGACCCCCCCCCCAGCTCGTGTATGTATTGGGGACCCCCCCCCCACCCCCTGCGAGTCTCGGGGACCCCCCCAGGTCATGTATGTACTGGGGACCCCCCCCCCAGCCCCTGCGCGGTGCCTGGGAGGGACCCAGCAGGACCCTGCCGAATAAACTCTGCCCTGGGCTGGTCCTCAGGGGGCTGCGTGGGGTCTGTCTGCCTGTCCCCGCGTGGGCAGGACCCGCTCTGCCCGTCCTGGGGCAGGAGTCTCCGTGGGTATTGTGTCCGTGTATCCCCCCCCCGCCGTCTGTCTGTCTGTCCCTGCGTGGGCTGGGCAGGAGCCTGTTTGTCCCCGTGGGAGCTGCTGGAGGTGTCCCTGTGGGGCTGAGCTGTGTCCGTGTGCGTGTCCCTGTCTGTGTCTCCATCCCCGCCCGTGTCCGTGTCCCTGTATCACTCTGTCCCCTCCCCTGTCCGTGTCCCTCTGCCCTCTCCCGTGTCCCTCTGTCCCTCTGCCCTCTCCCGTGTCCGTGTCCCTCTGTCCCCTCCCGTGTCCGTGTCCCTCTGTCCCTCTGCCCTCTCTCGTGTCCGCCTGTCCAGAGCCACAGCCCAGCTCGGCCGGCAGGGGGCGCGCTGATGGGTGGGTGGGTGCTGTGTGCCCTGCGTGGGCGCTCTCTGTGGGTGCTGTGTGCTCTGCGTGTGTGTGCCACGCGTGGGTGCTCTCTCTGTGTGCTCTGGGTGTTCTCCGGGGGTGCTCTCCGGGGGGGGAAGGGGGGGTTAGGGCGGCCGGGAAGGGACGAAGGGACCGGAGCCTGCTCGCCCTCGGTGCGCAAGCGCAGTGGTGGTGGTGGTTTGGGAGGGGGGAGGTGTAGTACGGTGGCCGGGAAGGGACCGGAGCCTGCTCGCTCTTGTTGCGCATGCGCAGTAGTGGGGAAGGAGGTCTGGGGGGTGTAGTACGGAAGCCGGGAAGGGACCTGAGCCTGCTCGTCCGGAGCCTGCTCGCTCTTGTTGCGCATGAGCAGTGGCGGTGGTTTGGGGGGGGGCGGGGGAGGTGTTTGTAGTTCGGCGGCCGGGAAGGGACCGGAGCCTGCTCGGTGGGGGAGGGGGTGTGGGGGGTGTAGTACGGCGGCCGGGAAGGGACAAGAGACCGGAGCCTGCTCGCTCTTAGTCCGCATGCGCAGTGGTGGCGGGGGGGGGGGGGTGGTGTTTGGGTGTAGTACGGCGGCCGGGAAGGGACAAGAGACCGGAGCCTGCTTGCTCTTAGTCCGCATAAGCAGTGGTGGTGGTGGTTGGGGGGGGGGGCGGGTGGTGTTTAGTACGGTGGCCGAGAAGGGACCTGAGCCAGCTCACTCTTGTTGCGCATGCGCAGTGGCGGTGGTTTGGGGGGGCAGGAGGGAGGTGTTTGTAGTACGGCGGCCGGGAAGGGACAAAGGGACCGGAGCCTGCTCGCCCTCGGTGCGCCTGCGCAGTGGTGGCGGAGGCGGGGGGGGGGGGGTGTTTGGGTGTCCTACGGTGGCCGGGAAGGGCCCTGATCCTGCTCGGCCTCGGCGCGCATGCGCAGTGCCATGCGCCGCTGCCCGCTCCTCGCTCGCCTCATGGCTGCCGCCACCGGCCCCGGCGCCGCCACCGGCCCCGTGCCCAAGCGGCTCAGCTCCGAGCCCGTCCCGCGGATCGGCACTCACGACGGCACCTTCCACTGCGACGAGGTCCTGGCCTGCTTCCTGCTGCGCCAGCTGCCCCGGTACCGGGTAGGGCTCCGGGGCACCGGGCGGAGGGACGGGACGGGACGGGAGCCCCCTCCGGGATCCTTGCCGCGGGACCGGGACACCCTGCGGTGCCCTGCCCCCTCCGCGGTCACACAAGCGCAGCCTCCCTTCGGGGTCCCCCATTGCCGGGGGGCAGCTCTCCGGGTCCCCGGTCGCGGCTTGGGGTCCCCCTCCGGGTCCCTGCCCCTCCCCCCGACCCCCCCGGGCCGCGCTGAGGGCCTCAGGCGCCACTCGCAGGCCTCAGTCGCCACTCGCAGGCCTCAGTCGCCACTCTTGGCTCCCAGACCCACCTTGGGGGTCCCTGGTTGCACCGGGGGGGGTCACCTTTAGGGTCCCTAGGCCCACTTTGGGGGGGTCCCCAGGCACACTTGGGGGGGTCCCTGGTTGCACCTGGGGGGTCACCTTTAGGGTCCCCAGGCCCACTTGAGGGGGTCTCTGGTTGCACCTGGGGGGGGGTCACCTTTAGGGTCCCCAGGCCCACTTGGGGGGGTCCCTGGTTGCACCTGGGGGGGGGTCACCTTTAGGGTCGCTGCTCTCCCCTGGGGGCTTCACCCCTAAATCTCTGCTCTCTCCTGGGGGCTTCACTTCCCGGGGGACAGCTCCTGGGCCCCCCCTGTGCCCCCCCTGTGCCCCCCCAAACCTCACCCCCAGCCCCCCGCAGGACGCAGAGGTGGTTCGCACCAGGGACCCCCAAGTTCTGGCCCAGTGCGAGGTGGTGGTGGACGTGGGGGGGGAGTACGACCCCGAGCGGCACCGCTACGACCACCACCAGAGGTGAGCTCCCGGGGACGGCCACGGGGGGGGCGCCGCTGAGCCGCTGCCTCCTGCTGCCTGCCGCTGCCTCCTGCTGCCTCCTGCTGCCTCCTGCTGCCTCCTGCTGCCTCTCTCTGCCTCCTGCTGCCTCTCTCTGCCTCCTGCTGCCTCTCTCTGCCTCCTGCCGCCTCCTTCTGCCTCCTTCTGCCTCCTTCTGCCTCCTTCTGCCTCTCTCTGCCTCTCTCTGCCTCTCTCTGCCTCTCTCTGCCTCTCTCTGCCTCTCTCTGCCTCTCTCTGCCTCTCTCTGCCTCTCTCTGCCTCTCTCTGCCTCTCTCTGCCTCTCTCTGCCTCTCTCTGCCTCTCTCTGCCTCTCTCTGCCTCCTGCTGCCTCTCTCTGCCTCCTGCTGCCTCTCTCTGCCTCCTGCTGCCTCTCTCTGCCTCCTGCTGCCTCTCTCTGCCTCCTGCTGCCTCTCTCTGCCTCTCCCTGCCTCTCACTGCCTCCTGCTGCCTCTCACTGCCTCCTGCTGCCTCTCACTGCCTCCTGCTGCCTCTCACTGCCTCCTGCTGCCTCTCACTGCCTGCCGCTGCCACTCACTGCCTCCTGCTGCCTCTCTCTGCCTCTCTCTGCCTCCTGCTGCCTCTCTCTGCCTCCTGCTGCCTCTCTCTGCCTCCTGCTGCCTCTCTCTGCCTCCTGCTGCCTCTCTCTGCCTCCTGCTGCTTCTCTCTGCCTCTCTCTGCCTCTCTCTGCCTCTCTCTGCCTCTCTCTGCCTCTCTCTGCCTCTCTCTGCCTCTCTCTGCCTCTCTCTGCCTCTCTCTGCCTCTCTCTGCCTCTCTCTGCCTCTCTCTGCCTCTCTCTGCCTCTCTCTGCCTCTCTCTGCCTCTCTCTGCCTCTCTCTGCCTCTCTCTGCCTCTCTCTGCCTCTCTCTGCCTCTCTCTGCCTCTCTCTGCCTCTCTCTGCCTCTCTCTGCCTCCTGCTGCCTCTCTCTGCCTCCTGCTGCCTGCCGCTGCCTCCTGCTGCCTGCCGCTGCCTCCTGCTGCTACCTCCCCACTGCCTCTCACTGCCTCCTGCTGCCTCTCACTGCCTCCTGCTGCCTCTCACTGCCTCCTGCTGCCTCTCACTGCCTGCCGCTGCCACTCACTGCCTCCTGCTGCCTCTCTCTGCCTCCTGCTGCCTCTCTCTGCCTCCTGCTGCCTCTCTCTGCCTCCTGCTGCCTCTCTCTGCCTCCTGCTGCCTCTCTCTGCCTCCTGCTGCCTCTCTCTGCCTCCTGCTGCCTCTCTCTGCCTCCTGCTGCCTCTCTCTGCCTCCTGCTGCCTCTCTCTGCCTCCTGCTGCCTCTCTCTGCCTCCTGCTGCCTCTCTCTGCCTCCTGCTGCCTCTCTCTGCCTCCTGCTGCCTCTCTCTGCCTCCTGCTGCCTCTCTCTGCCTCCTGCTGCCTCTCTCTGCCTCCTGCTGCCTCTCTCTGCCTCCTGCTGCCTCTCTCTGCCTCCTGCTGCCTCTCTCTGCCTCCTGCTGCCTCTCTCTGCCTCCTGCTGCCTCTCTCTGCCTCCTGCTGCCTCTCTCTGCCTCCTGCTGCCTCTCTCTGCCTCCTGCTGCCTCTCTCTGCCTCTCTCTGCCTCTCTCTGCCTCTCTCTGCCTCTCTCTGCCTCTCTCTGCCTCCTTCTGCCTCCTTCTGCCTCCTTCTGCCTCCTTCTGCCTCCTTCTGCCTCCTTCTGCCTCCCTCTGCCTGCCGCTGCCTCCTGCTGCTACCTCCCCCTGCCTCTCACTGCCTCCCGCTGCCTCTCACTGCCTCCCGCTGCCTCTCACTGCCTCCCGCTGCCTCTCACTGCCTCCCGCTGCCTCTCACTGCCTCCCGCTGCCTCTCACTGCCTCCTGCTGTCTGCCGCTGCCTCCTGCTGCCTCTCACTGCTTGATGCTGCCTCCTGCTGCTACCTCCCCACTGCCTCCTGCTGCCTCCTGCTGCCTCTCGCTGCCACTTTACTTCCATCCCAGTTCTTCCCACTGCCTCTCGCTGCCTCCCAGTGCCACTTTATCCCCATCCCAGTTCTTCCCAGTGCCTCCCAGTGCTGCCTTCTTCCTTCCCAGCCCCTGCAGACTCCATCCCAGTGCTTCCCATTCCATTTCAGCTCTCCCAGCTTTCCTCCCAGTGCCCTCCCAGTCCCCTCCAGTCGCTCCCAGTCCCCTCCAGTTGCTCCCAGTGCCCTCCCAGTCCCCTCCAGTTGCTCCCAGTGCCCTTCCAGTCCCCTCCAGTCGCTCCCAGTGCCCTCCCAGTCCCCTCCAGTCGCTCCCAGTGCCCTCCCAGTCCCCTCCAGTCGCTCCCAGTGCCCTTCCAGTCCCCTCCAGTCGCTCCCAGTGCCCTTCCAGTCCCCTCCAGTCGCTCCCAGTGCCCTGCCAGTCCCCTCCAGTCGCTCCCAGTGCCCTGCCAGTCCCCTCCAGTCGCTCCCAGTGCCTTCCCAGTCCCCTCCAGTCGCTCCCAGTGCCTTCCCAGTCCCCTCCAGTCGCTCCCAGTGCCTTCCCAGTCCCCTCCAGTCGCTCCCAGTGCCCTCCCAGTCCCCTCCAGTCGCTCCCAGTGCCCTTCCCAGTCCCCTCCAGTCGCTCCCAGTGCCCTTCCAGTCCCCTCCAGTCGCTCCCAGTGCCCTTCCAGTCCCCTCCAGTCGCTCCCAGTGCCCTTCCAGTCCCCTCCAGTCGCTCCCAGTGCCCTTCCAGTCCTCTCTCAATGCCTCCCAGTCACTCCCAGTGCCTTCCCAGTCCCCTCCAGTCGCTCCCAGTGCCCTCTCAATGTCTCCCAGTCCCTCCCAATGCCCTCCCAGTGCCTTTCAAACCCCTCCCAGGCCCGGGGGGGGTTCTCCCTTGGCACCGGTGCCAGGTGGTGCCTCCTGCCCCAGGTCGTTCTCGGAGTCCATGAGCAGCCTGCAGCCTGGCAAGCCCTGGGGCACGAAGCTGAGCAGTGCTGGGCTGGTCTACTGCCACCTGGGCACGCAGGTGCTGGCACAGCTGCTGGCACAGCCCCAGCACAGCCCCACCCTCACCGCCCTCTACGACCAGGTGCTGGGAGGGGGCTGAGGGGGCACTGGGAGGGGCTGGGAGAGGGCTGGGAGGGGTTTGAAAAGGGCTGGGAGGGGGTGGGAGAGGGCACTGGGAGGGGGTGGCAGAAGACACTGGGAGAGGGCTGGGAGGGGGTGGCAGAGGGCACTGGGAGGGGGTGGCAGAGGGCACTGGGAGGGGGTGGCAGAGGGCACTGGGAGGGGGCTGGGAGGGGTTTGAAAGGCACTGGGAGGGGGTGGGAGAGGGCACTGGGAGAGGGGGCTGGGAGAGGGTGGGAGAGGGGGCTGGAAGGGGCCACTGGGAGGGGGTGAAAGAGGGCTGAGAGGAGTGACTGGGAGAGGGCACTGGGAGAGGGCTGGGAGGGGGATGGGAGGGATTTGAAAGGGGCTGGGAGGGGGTGGGAGAGGGCACCGGGAGGGGACTGGGAGAGGGGACTGGGAGGGGGCTGGAAGGGGCCACTGGGAGGGGCTGGGAGAGGGCTAGGAGGGCACTGGGGGAGGGCTGAGAGGCCACTGGGAGGGGGTGGGAGAGAGCTGAGAGGGAGCACTGGAGAGAGCTGGGAGGGGGTGGGAGAGAGCTGAGGGGGCTGGGAGAGGGGACTGGGAGGGCACTGGGGGAGGGCTAGGAAGGGGCTGGGAGGGAGCTGGGAGCGGGTACTGGGAGAGGGCTGGGAGGGCACTGGGAGCACAGCAGTGCCCCCCTCTGTGCCCCCCTCTGTGCCCCCCTCTCTGCCCCCCTCTCTGCCCCCCTCTCTGCCCCCCTCTCTGCCCCCCTCTCTGCCCCCCTTATTGTCCCTTCACCTCTCTCTGTCCCCTCCCTGTCCCCGTCCCCTGTCCCCCTCCCCTGTTCCCTCCTTCTCCCCCCTCTCTCTCTCTCCCCTCCCTGCCCCCTTCCCTGCCCCCTTCCCTGCCCCCTTCCCTGTCCCCTCTCTGTCCCCTCCCCTGTCCCCTCCTTCTCCTCCCTCTCTCCCCTCTCTCCTCTCTCTCTCTCTCTCCCCTCCCTGTCCCCTCCCCCTCCCCCATCCCCTCCCCCAGCTCTACGAGGACTTCGTGCAGGAGATCGATGCCATTGACAATGGAGTGGCGGTGGGGGAGGGGCAGCCCTGCCGCGCCCTCAGCACCTCCCTGAGTGCCCGAGTTGGACGCCTCAACCCCCGCTGGAACGACCCCCGGCCCGACCCCCAGGTGGGCACTGCTCAGCTGCCCCCAGCCTGCTGCCAGCTCAGCTCAGCTGCTGGGGGGGGGCTTGCCAGGGGGGCCTGGGCAGGCTGGGCCCGGGGCAGCAAGGGCTGGGACCTGCCACACAAGCCCAGGGCTCAGGGAGGCTCTGGGAGGGCTCAGAGAGGCTCTGGAAGGGCTCAGGGAGGCTCTGGGAGGGCTCAGGGAGGCTCTGGAAGGGCTCAGAGAGGCTCTGGAAGTCTTAAGGAGGATCTGGAAGGGCTCAGAGAGACTCTAAGGGTCTCAGGAAGGCTCTGAGAGGGCTCAGGGAGGCTCTGGAAGGGCTCAGGGAGGCTCTGGAAGGGCTCAGGGAGGCTCTGGAAGGGCTCAGAGAGACTCTAAGGGTCTCAGGAAGGCTCTGAGAGGGCTCAGGGAGGCTCTGAAGGGCTCAGGGAGGCTCTGGAAGGGCTCAGGGAGGCTCTGAGGGGCTCAGGGAGGCTCTGGAAGGTCTCAGGGAGGCTCTGGAAGGGCTCAGAGACTCCTTTGAGTCCTCTGAACCTGCTTTGTGCCCCCCCAGGGCTGCTTCCAGAGGGCCATGGAGCTGGTGGGGCAGGAGTTCCTTGCCCACCTGGACTACTGCCTGCAGGCCTGGCTGCCAGCCAGGGCACTGCTGCAGGATGCCATCTGCAGGCGCTTCCAGGTGCCCACCTCACCCCCACCCCCACCCAGGGGTGCTCCTGGGGGGTCCCCCGGAGGGGTTTTGGGGTGGGGGAGGGGGTGGGAGCTAAGAGCCCTCCCCATAAAGCTGCCCTGCCCTGCCCACGGGTGACCCTTGCAGCCCAGAGCCCTGCCTGGGCACTGCCACCCACTGCTGTGCCCCTCTGCCACCCACTGCTGCACCCCAAGGTCCTCTCATGGGCACTGCCACCCACTGCTGCGCCCCAAGGTCCTCACCTGGGCACTGCCACCCACTGCTGTGCCCCTCTGCCACCCACTGCTGCACCCCAAGGTCCTCTCATGGGCACTGCCACCCACTGCTGTGCCCCAAGGTCCTCACCTGGGCACTGCCACCCACTCCTGTGCCCCTCTGCCACCCACTGCTGCACCCCAAGGTCCTCTCATGGGCACTGCCACCCACTGCTGTGCCCCAAGGTCCTCACATGGGCACTGCCACCCACTCCTGTGCCCCTCTGCCACCCACTGCTGTGCCACTCTGCCACCCACTGCTGTGCCCCAAGATCCTGACTTGGGCACCTGTACCCCCTCCTGCACCCCTACCCCCTTCTGCACCCCCATTTCTGCTGCCTTGCACCCTCAGACCCCCCCCAGGCACCCCCAGGCCTTCCCTGGGCACCCCAAAACCCTCCTCAGCCCCCCCTGGGCACCCCCAGACCTTCCCTGGACACCCCAAAACCCTCCTCAGCCCCCCCTGGGCACCCCCAGACCTTCCCTGGGCACCCCAACACCCTCCTCAACCCCCCCCCGGGCACCCCCAGCCCTTCCCTGGGCACCCCAAAACCCTCCTCAGCCCCCCCTGGGCACCCCCAGACCTTCCCTGGGCACCCCAATACCCTCCTCAGCCCCCCCTGGCACCCCCAGACCTTCCCTGGGCACCCCAATACCCTCCTCAGTCCCCCCTGGGCACCCCCAGACCTTCCCTGGGCACCCCAAAACCCTCCTCAGCCCCCCCTGGGCACCCCCAGCCCTTCCCTGGGCACCCCAATACCCTCCTCAACCCCCCCCGGGCACCCCCAGCCCTTCCCTGGGCACCCCAATATCCTCCTCAGCCCCCCCTGGCACCCCCAGACCTTCCCTGGGCACCCCAATACCCTCCTCAACCCCCCCCGGGCACCCCCAGCCCTTCCCTGGGCACCCCAATATCCTCCTCAGCCCCCCCTGGCACCCCCAGACCTTCCCTGGGCACCCCAATACCCTCCTCAACCCCCCCTGGGCACCCCCAGACCTTCCCTGGGCACCCCAATACCCTCCTCAGCCCCCCCTGGGCACCCCCAGACCTTCCCTGGGCACCCCAGTACCCTCCTCAGCCCCCCCTGGGCACCCCCAGACCTTCCCTGGGCACCCCCAGCCCCCTCTTTGCACCCCAATGTGTGTCCCCCCTCACCCCCTTGCCCCTGCCAGCCCTCACCCAACCCCAGGTGGCAGAGTTGGCAGCAGCAGGGCAGGGTTGGGGGCTGCAGGAACAGGACCAGGACCCCCCCCCCCCCCCAACCTCTGCTGTGCCAACCTCCTGTGCCATCCTCCCCCCCACCCCCCAGCAGGTGGATGGCAGCAGAGTGATGCTGGAGCTGGCACAGGGAGGCTGCCCCTGGCCAGTACCCCCTCTCCTGTGCCAACCACATCCCCTCCCCCCACCAGGTGGATGCCAGTGGAGTGGTGCTGGAGCTGGCACAGGGAGGCTGCCCCTGGCAGCAGCACCTCTTCAACCTGGAGCAGGAGCTGGCACTGCCCAAGCCTTTGCTCCTCATCCTCTACCCAGACCAGAGTGGGCAGTGGAGGGTCCAGAGCGTGCCCAGGGAACCTCACTCCTTCCAGAGCAGGTGAGGTGCCCACCCCCCTGGCACCCCCCTGGCACCCTTCCCAGCTCCTTTTCTCACCCCAAGCTGTCCCCAACAGGCTGCCCCTGCCCGAGGCCTGGCGAGGGCTGCGTGGGGAGGCCCTGGCACAGCTGGCAGGGATCCCAGGCTGCATCTTCGTCCATGCCAATGGCTTCATCGGTGGGCACCAGAGCCGGGAGGGGGCACTGCAGATGGCCAGGAGGACCCTGGAGCTGCAGGAGGGGGCAGAGAGTGGCTGAGAGACCTCCCCCAACAGTGCCCCCCCCCCCGAAGGGTCACTGCCAGGCAGTGCCCAGCGGGGAGGAGGTGGTGCCAGCTTCAGTGCCAGCTTCAGTGGCAGCTTCAGTGCCAGCCAAGAGACTTTTGCATCCATGCCCACAGGGATTGGCACTGAGCTTATTGTGGCTGCTGCCAGTGCCCCAACACCACCACCCCCCAGTCCAAACCAGTGCCTCCAGTATGGCTGTGCCAAGGCACTGGGCAGCTGCTGGGAGCAGACTGGGGGGGGTTTGTCTGATGCCATCCCAGCTCGCTGCCAACCAAGAGACTTTGGCATCCATGCCCACAGGGACTGGCACCACATTTGTTGTCTCTGCTGTCAGTTCCTCCCCCCAGTCCAAACCAGTGCCCCCAGTATGGCTGTGCCAAGGCACTGGGCAGCTGCTGGGAGCAGACTAGGGGGGGGTTGATGCCATCCCAGCTTGGTGCCAACCAAGAGACTTTGGGATCCATGCCCACAGGGACTGGCACTGAGCTTATTGTGGCTGCTGCCAGTGCCCCACCACCACCACCCCCCAGTCCAAACCAGTGCCCCCAGTATGGCTGTGCCAAGGCACTGAGGGGGCTGACTGCAGGAGTTCTCTCTGGGGTGGTGCCAGCTCAGTGCCAGCCTTTTGGATCCATGCCCACAGGGACTGGCACCACATTTGTTGTCTCTGCTGTTACTTCCCTACCCCAGTCCAAACCAGTGCCCCCAGTATGGCTGTGCCAAGGCACTGGGCAGCTGCTGGGAGCAGACTAGGGGGGGTTTGTCTGATGCCATCCCAGCTCGGTGCCAACCAAGAGACTTTTGCATCCATGCCCACAGAGATTGGCACTGAGCTTATTGTGGCTGCTGCCAGTGCCCCACCACCCCCCCCCCAGTCCAAACCAGTGCCCCCAGTATGGCTGTGCCAAGGCACTGGGCAGCTGCTGGGAGCAGACTGGGGGGGGGGGTTGGTTTGTCTGATGCCATCCCAGCTTCAGTGCCAGCCAAGAGACTTTTGCATCCATGCCCACAGGGACTGGCACCACATTTGTTGTCTCTGCTGTCAATTCCACCTCCCAGTCCAAACCAGTGCCCCCAGTATGGCTGTGCCAAGGCACTGGGCAGCTGCTGGGAGCAGACTAGGGGGGGGGTTGATGCCATCCCAGCTCGGTGCCAACCAAGAGACTTTGGGATCCATGCCCACAGGGACTGGCACTGAGCTTATTGTGGCTGCTGCCAGTGCCCCACCACCACCACCCCCCAGTCCAAACCAGTGCCCCCAGTATGGCTGTGCCAAGGCACTGGGCAGCTGCTGGGAGCAGACTGGGGGACAGAGGCTTCCCTCCCCCCCCCTCCCAGTCCCCTTCCCACATTCCCATCGAGGGAGGAGGACTCTGAGCCCCCAACCCCCCCCCCTCAGGCTGTCAAGGAGAGGGCACAGAGGTGACCCCCCCCCAGCAGGAGCAGGCTGCAGAGGTGGGCACAAGCCAAGCTCAGGAGGTTCAACAAGACCAAGGGCAAGGTCCTGCAGCTGGGTCGGGGCAATGCCAAGCACCAATCCAGGCTGGGCAGTGCCAGGCTGGAGAGCAGCCCTGAGCAGAGGCACTTGGGGGTGCTGCTGGAGGAGAAGCTCAGCAGGAGCCAGCAGTGTGCACTTGCAGCCCAGAGAGCCAAGCAGAGCCTGGGCTGCAGCAGCAGCAGTGTGGCCAGCAGGGCCAGGGAGGGGATTCTGCCCCTCTGCTCTGCTCTGCTGAGACCCCACCTGGAGTCCTGCATCCAGCTCTGGAGCCCCTGGGCCAAGAGGGCTGTGGAGATGCTGGAGAGTGTCCAGAGCAGGGCCAGGAGGATGCTCAGAGGCTGCAGCAGCTCTGCTGTGAGCACAGCCTGAAAGAGTTGGGGCTGTGCAGGCTGGAGCAGAGGAGGCTCCCAGGGGACTTTCTTGTGGCCTGCCAGGACCTGAAGGGGGCTACAAAAAATCTGGGGAGGGACTTTTGAGGCTGTGAGGGAGTGGCAGGAGTGGGGGGGATGGAGCAGAGCTGGAGGTGAGGAGAGTGAGGCTGGAGGTGAGGAGGAAGTTGTTGAGCAGGAGAGTGGTGAGAGCCTGGCAGGGGCTGCCCAGGGAGGGGGTTGAGGCCCCATGGCTGGAGGTGTTTGAGGCCAGGCTGGGTGAGGCTGTGTGCAGCCTGCTCTAGGGTAGGGTGTCCCTGGGCATGGCAGGGGTTGGCACTGCCTGATCCTTGTGGTCCCTTCCAGCCCTGCCTGGTTCTGTGATTGTAGCTCGGCCCCCTCAGTCTCCCCCCAGTCCCACCCCAGTCCCTCCCATTCCACTCCAATCCCTCCCCAGCCCCCTCCCAGTCTCCAGTCCCCTCCCAGTCACCTCTTAGACCCTCCCCAGTCCCCCCCCAGCCCATCCCAGTCCCCTCCATTCCTCTCCAGTCCCTCCCAGTCACCCCTTAGACCCTCCCCAGTCCCCCCCCCCGCCCATCCCAGTCCCCTCCAGTCCCTCCCCAGTCCTTCCCAGTCCCCCTTAGTCCCTCCCATTTCCCTCCCGATCCCTCTCCAGTCCCCCCTAATCCCTCCTCAGCCCCCCCCAATCCCCTTCAGTCCCTCCCTAGTCCCTCCCAGTTCCCCTCCAGTCCCTCGCAGCCCCCTCCCCAATCCTCCCCAGTCCCCCCAATCCCTCCTTCGCCCCCCCCAATCCCCTTCAGTCCCTCCCAGTTCACCCCCAGTCCCTCCAGTCCCTCGCAGCCCCCTCCCCGGTCCCCCCCAGTCCCCCCTAATCCCTCCTCCCCCCCCCCCCAATCCCCTTCAGTCCCTCCCAGTCCCTCCAGTCCCTCGCAGCCCCCTCCCCAGTCCCCCCCAGTCCTCCTTAATCCCTCCTTCGCCCCCCCAATCCCCTTCAGTCCCTCCCTAGTCCCTCCCAGTTCCCCTCCAGTCCCTCGCAGCCCCCTCCCCAATCCCCCCCAGTCCCCCCTAATCCCTCCTCAGCCCCCCCCAATCCCCTTCAGTCCCTCCCTAGTCCCTCCCAGCCCCTCCCCAGTCCCTCCCAGTTCCCTTCCAGTCCCTCGCAGCCCCCTCCCCAGTGCCCCCCCCCCGCAGGAGCAGCAGCAGTTACCAAAATAAAAGCGCAGGTTTAATGCACCCAACACAGAACTCCGCCACGGCTCGGGGGGGGACCCCAGCCCACTCGGTCACGGCTCAGGGGGGCGACCCCAGCCCACTCGGTCACGGCTCGGGGGGGGGGCGACCCCAGCCCACTCGGTCACGGCTCGGGTGGGGGCGACCCCAGCCCACTCGGTCACGGCTCGGGTGGGGGCGACCCCAGCCCACTCGGTCACGGCTCGGGTGGGGGCGACCCCAGCCCACTCGGTCACGGCTCGGGTGGGGGCGACCCCAGCCCACTCGGTCACGGCTCGGGTGGGGGCGACCCCAGCCCACTCGGTCACAGCTCGGGTGGGGGCGACCCCAGCCCACTCGGTCACAGCTCGGGTGGGGGCGACCCCAGCCCACTCCGCCACGGCTCGGGTGGGGGCGACCCCAGCCCACTCGGTCACGGCTCGGGTGGGGGCGACCCCAGCCCGCCCCGCTTGGTCCCGCTCCCGCCGGGCCGTGCCCCCGGTCCCCTCTTCCTGGCCGCCCGGTCCCGGTCCGTTCCCGGTTTGCCGGGGCCCGGTGGGTTCCCGGTCGCCAGCTGCCGGTTGCTCGCCGCTCCGCACACACACGCACCGCACGCACCGCGGCAACCCCCCCGGTGGTGACTCCGGTGGCATCCCCCAGTGGCAACCCTCGGTGACATCCCCCAGTGACATCCCCCGGTGGTAACTCCGGTGGCATCCCCGGTGATATCTCTCGGTGTTAACTCCGGTAGCCACCCCCGGTGGCAACCCTCGGCGACACCCCCCCGGTGTTAACTCCGGTGGCGACCCCCGGTGATATCCTCCGGTTGTAACTCCGGTGGCATCCCCCGGTGACACCCCCGTGGCATCCCCGGTGACATCTCCCGGTGACACCCCCAGTGATCTCCCCCGGTGTTAACTCCGGTGGCGACCCCCGGTGGTAACTCCGATGACATCTCCCGGTGACAACCCCCGGTGACATCCCCTGGTGGTAACTCCGGTGACATCCCCCGGTGACACCCCCGGTGATATCCCCCGGTGTTAACTCCGGTGGCGACCCCCGGTGGTAACTCCGATGACATCTCCCGGTGGCGACCCCCGGTGATATCCCCCGGTGGCATTCCCGGTGACATCCCCGGTGGCAACCGCCGGTGGTAACCCCGGTGACACCCCCGGTGACACCCCCGGTGACATCCCCGGTGACATCCCCGGTGACATCCCCCGGTGGCAACCGCCGGTGGTAACCCCGGTGACATCCCCCGGTGACACCCCCGGTGACACCCCCGGTGGCATTCCCGGTGACACCCCCGGTGGCAACCGCCGGTGGTAACCCCGGTGACATCCCCAGTGGTAACTCCGGTGACACCCCCGGTGACACCCCCGGTGACATCCCCGGTGGTAACCGCCGGTGGTAACCCCAATGACATCCCCCGGTGATACCTCCCGGTGTTAACTCCGGTAGCGCCCCCCGGTGGTAACTCCGGTGACATCCCCCCGGTGACAGGGTAGGAGATGGGGGGCTGGGGGGGGGAAGGGACGGGGACAGAGGCGGGGACCCCCCCGTGGCGCCCGGACAGATGTGGCTTTTATAGCCCTTGGGTCTTCAGCTCCAGCGGCTCCGCCGGCGGCTCCGGCGGCGGCTCGGTCACGGCGGGAGGCTCTCCTTTGAGCGCGGCCAAGCGCTCCGCCAGGCTCCGCACCCGCGGGCACAGAGCGAACTCGTACAGCACCGAGCCCACGGCCGCCCCCAGCAGCGGACCCGCCCAGTACACCTGGCGAGGGGGAGGGATGGGGACCGCTGTGGGACACCCCGGTACCGACACCCCCTGCCCAACCCCAGACCCCTCCAACCCGGTACCGACATCCCCTGCCCACCCCCAGACCCCCCCAACCCGGTACCGACATCCCCTGCCCATCCCCAGACCCCCTCAACCCGGTACCGACATCCCCTGCCCACCCCCAGACCCCCCCAACCCGGTACCGACATCCCCTGCCCACCCCCAGACCCCCCCAACCCGGTACCGACATCCCCTGCCCATCCCCAGACCCCCCCAACCCGGTACCGACACCCCCTGCCCACCCCCAGACCCCTCCAACCCGGTACCGACATCCCCTGCCCAACCCCAGACCCTCTAACCCGGTACCGACACTCCCTGCCCAACCCCAGACCCTCTAACCCGGTACCGACACCCCCTGCCCAACCCCAGACCCCCCCAACCCGGTACCGACACCCCCTGCCCACCCCCAGACCCCCCCAACCCGGTACCGACATCCCCTGCCCAACCCCAGACCCCCCCAACCCGGTACCGACACCCCCCCACCACCCCCTGCCCAACCCCCAGACCCCCCAGTCCGGTACCGACACCCCCTCCCCACCCCCAGACCCCCCAACCCCTGCGGGCAGCTCCCCCCCCCCGAGCTGCCCCCGGTAGTGAGGAGGTTCTAGGGGGGAGGGGGGTGGGGGTCCCCAACTTCCATAGTCACTCATTTGGGGGTCCTCTATCCCGGGCTGCCAGGCTTTGGGGGGAGGGAGGGGGAGGTGGTCCAGCTTTGGCAGGCATCAGCTCTGGGGGGGGGGCTCTAGCCTCGGTTTTGGGGGGGTCCAGCACCCCCTGGCCCAGCTTATGAGGCAGCTTCAGGGGTCCCCAGGTTCAGGGGGCAAATATCACCTGGGCTCTGGGGGTCCTCGGCTCTGGGGGTGCCTGGTTTCAGGCTTCTGTTAGCCCCCACCTCTCTGGGGGTCCCCAGCTCTGGGGGTCCCTGGTTTCAGGGGTCTGTTAGCCCCCACCTCTCTGGGGGTCCCCAGCTCTGGGGGTCCCTGGTTTCAGGCTTCTGTTAGCCCCCACCTCTGCCTACAGTGCTCTGGGGGTCCCTGGTTTCAGGGGTCTGGTAGCCCCCACCTCTCTGGGGGTCCCCAACTCGGGGGGTGCCTGGTTTCAGGGGTCTGGTAGCCCCCACCTCTGCCTACAGTGCTCTGGGGGTCCCTGGTTTCAGGGGTCTGGTGGCCCCCACCTCTCTGGGGGTCCCCAGCATCGGGCATGCAGTGCTGCCCCTCACCCTCTGGAGCACAGCTCCATATCCCCACCCCTCTGGGGGGGGTCTCAGCACCCCCATCCCAGCGCCAGGAGGCAGCAGGAGCAGTCTGGGGGGGGGGGGGGGGGGACGACACACACACAACCCAAGAGGGCTTTGGGGCACTCTTTGTGCCCTGCCCCCAACACTTGGGGTGCTGCTGCCCCCCAGGACGGTTCCAGCCGCACTGTTTCCCCCCTCCCCATATTGCTGCGGCTGTGGTGAGTGGAGCAGGATGGGGATGGGGGTGGGGGTGGGGATGGGGGTGGGGATGGGGGTGGGGGTGGGGGTGGGAGTGGGGATGGAGGTGGGGATGGGGGTGGGGATGGGGGTGGGGATGGGGATGGGGGTGGGGATGGGGATGGATGGAGATGGGGATGGGGATGGGGATGGGGATGGGGGTGGGGATGGGGATGAGGATGGGGATGAGGATGGGGATGGAGATGGGGATGGGGGTGGGGGTGGGGGTGGGAGTGGGGGTGAGGATGGGGATGGGGATGGGGATGGGGATGGGGATGGGGATGAGGATGGGGATGGAGATGGGGATGGGGATGGGGGTGGGGGTGGGGATGGGGATGAGGATGAGGATGGGGATGGGGATGGGGATGGGGGTGGGGGTGGGGATGGGGATGGGGGTGGGGATGGGGATGGGGATGGGGGTGGGGGTGGGGATGGGGGTGAGGATGGGGATGGGGATGGGGATGGGGATGAGGATGGGGATGGGGATGGAGATGGGGATGGGGGTGAGGATGGGGATGGGGATGGGGATGGGGGTGGGGATGGGGATGGGGATGGGGATGGGGATGAGGATGAGGATGGGGATGGGGGTGGGGATGGGGATGGGGATGGGGGGAGGGGAAGCCCCCACTGCACTTACCCAATGGTTGGCGAAGTTGCGAGTGATGACCGCAGGGGCGAAGGAGCGGGCGGGGTTCATGCTGGCTCCCGTGTAGTGGATCTGCGGCAGGGTGCCAGGGGCAGCGGATGCCAACTGGATGCCGACGCAACCCCACACTACCTTCCTTACCCATCACCCCCCCCCCCTTCCCTTCCCCCACCCGTAAAGCCCCCAAACGGCTCCAACCTTACCCCAAAGATGTGGCCAAGGGCGAGGGAGAAGCCGAGCGGCAGCGCAGCCGAGCCCGGGCGCCCATCCTGGCGCTCATCGAAGCTGGCCAAGGCGCAGAGCACGAACTGGGCAGTGAGGAGCAGCTCCACCACCGTGCCCTGCCCTGGCCCCACGCCGGGGTGCAGCTGCCAGGGGATGTGGGGTTCAGCACCCCGCGGAGCCGCTCAAGTGTTCCACTTCCCCTCCCCCAGCTAAGGATGCCCAAGCCTGTCCCCCCCCCAGCCCCGACCCCAGCCCAGTTATGCTCCAAATCCATGCCCGACCCCCGAGTGCCTCCTGGGCACCTTCTGCCTGCCCCCAGCACCCCAAACCTCAAAGGCTTCCTGGATCCCCTCGTTCCTCACACAGTGCCCTGAATAGTGCCCCCCGCAGTGCCCCCTCGCACAGTGCCCCCCAAAGACCTCACACAGTGCCCCCCAAAGAGATCACACAGTGCCCCCCGCAGTGCCCACACAGTGCCCCCCAAAGAGCTCACACAGTGCCCCCCAAAGAGATCACACAGTGCCCCCCACGGTGCCCACACAGTGCCCCCCATGGAGCCCACACAGTGCCCCCCACAGAGCTCACACAGTGCCCCCTAAAGAGCTCCCACAGTGCCCCCCAAAGACCTCACACAGTGCCCCCCAAAGAGATCACACAGTGCCCCCTAAAGAGCTCCCACAGTGCCCCCCAAAGAGATCACACAGTGCCCCCCAAAGAGCTCACACAGTGCCCCCTAAAGAGCTCCCACAGTGCCCCCCAAAGAGCTCACACAGTGCCCCCCAAAGCTCACACAGTGCCCCCTTAAGAGCTCACACAGTGCCCCCCAAAGACCTCACACAGTGCCCCCTTAAGAGCTCACACAGTGCCCCCCAAAGCTCACACAGTGCCCCCTAAGAGCTCACACAGTGCCCCCCAAAGACCTCGCACAGTGCCCCCCAAAGAGAACACACAGTGCCCCCAAAGCTCATATAGTGCCCCCCAAAGAGCTCCCACAGTGCCCCCCAAAGAGCTAACACAGTGCCCCCCGCAGTGCCCACATAGTGCCCCCCAAAGAGCTCACACAGTGACCCGCGCAGTGCCCCCTTAAGAGCTCCCACAGTGCCCCCCAAAGAGATCACACAGTGCCCCCCAAAGACCTCGCACAGTGCCCCCCAAAGCTCCCGCAGTGCCCCCCAAAGAGCTCACACAGTGCCCCCCGCGGTGCCCCAAGCCCCAGTTCAGCATCTCACCCCCTCAATCCCCCATTACACTCCCATAGCACCCCCAAACCCCAGTTATGCTTCTCTGAACCCCACAGTCCCCCAGTACACCCCCACAGCACCCCCACAGCACCCCACGCACGCCCCCCCCCTCCACTTCCTACCCCCCCCCCAGCACCCCAAGAGCTCCTGGCTCCCCCAAACCCCTCAGCCCAGCATCTCCCCACTCCCTCCTCCCTCACTGCACCCCCACAGCACCCCACGCACACCCCCCACTCCACTTCCTACCCCCCCCCCCAGCACCCCAAGAGCTCCTGGCTCCCCCAAACCCCTCAGCCCAGCATCTCCCCACTCCCTCCTCCCCCACCGCACCCCCCCAGAACCCCCCACAGCACCCCACGCACACTCCCCTCCACTTCCTACCCCCCCCCCAGCACCCCAAGAGCTCCTGGCTCCCCTGAACCCCTCAGTCCAGCATCTCCCAACTCTTCCCTCCCTCACTGCACTCCTACCTCTTGCACACCCCCCACACACACACTTCCTACCCCCCCCCCCCAGCACCCCAAGAGCTCCTGGCTCCCCTGAACCCCTCAGCCCAGCATCTCCCAACTCTTCCCTCCCTCACTGCACCCCCCCAGAACCCCCCACAGCACCCCACGCACACACCCCCCCACTCCACTTCCTACCCCCCCCCAGCACCCCAAGAGCTCCTGGCTCCCCCGAACCCCCATCACGCCCCCCCTTGCCCGATGCCCAGAACCCCTCAGCCCAGCATCTCCCCACTCCCTCCTCCCTCCCCGCACCCCCCCAGACCCCCAGACCCCCAAACCACCTCTGGCAACCTCACTGCCTGCATCCTACCCCCACCTCGCAAGCCCCTCCGAGCCCCCCCCCCCCCCCCCATTCCCCCCCCCCCCCCCTCACCTCCCCCAGCCCCATCTCACCGCGGTCAGCCCCAGGGTACCCCGGACCGGGGCCGGCGTCAAACCGTAGAGCAGCCCAGCCCCTGCCAGCGAACCCAGCAGCTGTGCCAGCAGGTAGCCCAGTGCCCGGGGCAGGGAGAGCTGCGATGCCAACAGGAATGCCAAGGTGAGGGCAGGGTTGATGTTGCCACCGCTGACTGGACCCAAAGCCTGGACCAAAGTAGCTTGAGCCAAGCCGAAAGCTAAAGCAGCCCCCAAGATGCTGGGGGGGCCTGGAAGCCAACGCAAAGATGCCCCCAAGCCTAGCAGGGCATAGAGGAGGCTGCCCAGGAACTCTGCCAGGATTGCCCTCCAGTAGGAGGAGGAGCGCAGCTCCCGCATGGCCTGGACCCCCGCTGCCAACCGCTGCCAACCGCTGCCAACCGCCGCTGCCCTCCGCTGCCCTCCGCTGCCCTCCGCTGCTGCCCTCCGCTGCCCTCCGCTGCTGCCCTCCGCTGCCCTCCGCTGCCAACCGCTGCCCTCCGCTGCTGCCCTCCGCTGCCAACCGCTGCCCTCCGCTGCCCTCCGCTGCTGCCCTCCGCCGCTGCCCTCCTCCGCGGCCCCGCTCCCCTCCCCGGGGGGGGCCACTCGCTCGCTGCTTTATAAGCATCCCCCCCCCATCCCAAGCCAGCCCCAGGGGTGGGTTCCCATCTCCGTCACCCCCCTCCCAACCCCCCCCCCCCCCATTAACCGCTTCGCTGCCCAGCGCTGGCTGATAGGAGGAGTCCTTCTCCCCCCCCACCCCCCCAGCTCATACCCCCAAGGGCAGCCCCACGCCCACCCCCCCCCCGGCGGGAGGGTGTGGGGGACATCCACACAGCCCCCCCCCCACATCCTTCCTCCAGCTGCACCTCTTCATTTCCAGGGCTGCCTTGCCCGGGGGGGGGGTGGGGGGTAATGGGGGACTGTGACCCATGGCTGTGGGGTTTAGGTGGGTACCGTGGGGGGGGGGCTGAGGTCAGCACTGAGCCCCCCCTCAACACCACATCATGTTTTGGGGACACATTGAGGTGACTCTGCCACAGGTGGGGGGGGGGGAACTGTGACCCCTGTGACCCATGGCTGTGGGTTTGGGTGGGCACCGGGGGGGGGGGCTGAGGTCAGCACTGAGACCCGACCCCCCCCCATCATGTTTTGGGGACACATTGAGGTGACTCTGCCACACGTGGGGGGGGACAACTGTGACCCCTGTGACCCATGGCTGTGGGGTTTGGGTGGGCACTGTGGGGGGGGGTCTGAGGTCAGCACTGAGACCTTCCCCCCCCCATCATGTTTTGGGGACACATTGAGGTGACTCTGCCACACTTGGGGGGGGACAACTGTGACCCCTGTGACCCATGGCTGTGGGTTTAGGTGGGCACCGTGGGGGGGGGGGCTGAATTCAGCATTGAGACCCCCCCCCCCCCCACCCCCATCATGTCTTGGGGACACATTGAGGTGACTCTGCCACAGGTGGGGGGGGAACTGTGACCCCTGTGACCCATGGGGCTGTGGGGTTTGGGTGAGCACCGTGGGGGGGGGTCCGAGGTCAGCACTGAGCCCCCCCCCCCCCCCATCATGTTTTGGGGACACATTGAGGTGACTCTGCCACACTTGGGGGGGGACAACTCTGACCCCTGTGACCCATGGCTGTAGGGTTCGGGGTGGGCACCATGGGGGGGGTCTGAGGTCAGCACTGAGCCCCCCCCACCCCCATCATGTTTTGGGGACACATTGAGGTGACTCTGCCACACCTGGGGGGGGACAACTGTGACCCCTGTGACCCATGGCTGTAGGGTTCGGGGTGGGCACCATGGGGGGGTCTGAGGTCAGCACTGTGCCCCCCCCCCCCAACACCACCACCGTGTTTTGGGGACACATTGACTGAGGGGAGTGTGTGTGTGTGGCTGGGGGAGGGTCTGGCTGCCCCCCCCCCGCCCCGGGCCCCAGTGGGTGCTTTGCACACCCCCCCCCCCCCCCACCCCCCCCCCCGCACGGCTCCGTTGTCTACGGCAGGGTTTATTCAGCTCCTAAGTCCCGAGCCCCGGGGGGGGGGATTAGGTCTGGCCCCAACCATTGGTGGCCACCGAAAATTGCCTGGGCTGCAGAGCAGGCGACAAAGGACTCCGCTGCCTCAGCGCCCCCGCACGGGGTGGGGGGGGGGGCAGCAGGGGTCCGGCCCCCCCCTACCCCTCAGAGCGGGGAGAACCTGCTGGGTGAGCCGGGGGTGGGGGTATGGGGGGGGGGATGGGTGCGAGGGTCCCGGAATGGCAACCGAAAGATGCTTCAAAAGCATCCAAGAGAGCACCGAGAGCGACCTGGGGGGGGCCGGTGCTGAGCAACCCCCCCCCGGGAAACCCACCCCGGGGGGGGGGGGGAGGAAGCGAGCCCTGCCCCGGGAGATACACCCCCAGAACCCCCCACCCCCCCCATCCTCATCATCACAGACCCCCCCCCAGCGCTCACCCTGCACCCAGCTCTGACCCAAACCCCAGCCCCCACCCCAGGATATACACCCCCAGACCCCCACCCCCCCATCCTCATCATCACAGACCCCCCCACACCCCTCACCCTGCACCCAGCTCTGACCCAAACCCCAACCCCTCCCCAGAAGATACACCCCCAGACCCCCCCCCTCCCCCCCACCCCTCACTCTGCACCCAGCTCTGACCCAAACCCCAGCCCCCACCCCAGGATATACACCCCCAGACCCCCACCCCCCCATCCTCATCATCACAGACCCCCCCACACCCCTCACCCTGCACCCAGCTCTGACCCAAACCCCAGCCCCTGCACCGGGAGATACACCCCCAGACCCCCCCCCTACCCCCCACCCCTCACCCTGCACTCAGCTCTGACCCAAACCCCAGCCCCCACCCCAGGATATACACCCCCAGACCCCCACCCCCCCATCCTCATCATCACAGACCCCCCCACACCCCTCACCCTGCACCCAGCTCTGACCCAAACCCCAACCCCTCCCCAGGAGATACACCCCCAGACCCCCCCCCTCCCCCCCACCCCTCACTCTGCACCCAGCTCTGACCCAAACCCCAGCCCCCACCCCAGGATATACACCCCCAGACCCCCACCCCCCCATCCTCATCATCACAGACCCCCCCCAATGCTCACCCTGCACCCAGCTCTGACCCAAACCCCAACCCCTGCCCAGGAGATACACCCCCAGACCCCCCCACCCCCATTCTCATCATCACAGACCCCCCCCAATGCTCACCCTGCACCCAGCTGTGGCCCAAACTCCAGCCCCCACCCCAGGATATACACCCCCAGACCCCCCCACACCCCCATCCTCATCATCACAGACCCCCCCAGCGCTCACCCTGCACCCAGCTCTGACCCAAACCCCAACCCCCACCCCAGGAGATACACCCCCAGACCCCCCCACACTCCCATCCTCATCATCACAGACCCCCCCCCCAGCGCTCACCCTGCACCCAGCTCTGACCCAAACCCCAACCCCTGCCCAGGATATACACCCCCAGACCCCCCCACCCCCATCCTCATCACCACAGACCCCCCCCAATGCTCACCCTGCACCCAGCTCTGACCCAAACTCCAGCCCCCACCCCAGGATATACACCCCCAGACCCCCCCCCCTCCCCCCCACCCCTCACTCTGCACCCAGCTCTGACCCAAACTCCAGCCCCCACCCCAGGATATACACCCCCAGACCCCCCCCCACCCCCATCCTCATCATCACAGACCCCCCCCAATGCTCACCCTGCACCCAGCTCTGACCCAAACTCCAGCCCCCACCCCAGGATATACACCCCCAGACCCCCCCACACCCCCATCCTCATCATCACAGACCCCCCCACCCCTCACTCTGCACCCAGCTGTGACCCAAACCCCAACCCCTGCCCAGGAGAGACACCCCCACACCCCCCCACCCCATCCTCATCACCAGAGACCCCCCCACACCCCTCACCCTGCACCCAGCTCTGACCCAAACCCCAACCCCCTCCCCAGGATATACACCCCCAGACCCCCCCCCCCATCCTCACCCCCACCCTGCACCCAGCTCCGAGCCAAAGCCACCTTTAATTCACCTCCTCCCCACCTTGGGCATCCTGCAGCCACCTCTGCATGGCCTCCAGGTGGGCACCATGCCCTGGCTGCTGTGCCTGGGGGCTGCGCTGGGGATGTGCCCCCCCCCCAGGCCTCCCAGGTGGGCACTCCCCGGTGGGCACTCCCCGGTGGGCACTCCCTGGTGGGCACTCCCAGGTGGGCACCATGCCCTGGCTGCTGTGCTAGGGGCTGTGCTGGGGATGTGCTCCCCCCAAGCCTCCCAGGTGGGCACTCCCAGGTGGGCACTCCCCGGTGGGCACTCCCCGGTGGGCACTCCCAGGTGGGCACTCCCAGGTGGGCACCGTGCCCTGGCTGCTGGGGGCTGTGCTGGGGATGTGCCCCCCCCCAAGCCTCCCAGATGGGCACTCCCAGGTGGGCACTCCCAGGTGGGCACTCCCAGGTGGGCACTCCCAGGTGGGCACCATGCCCTGGCTGCTGGGGGCTGTGCTGGGGATGTGCTCCCCCCCCAAGCCTCCCAGGTGGGCACTCCCAGGTGGGCACTCCCCGGTGGGCACTCCCAGGTGGGCACTCCCAGGTGGGCACTCCCAGGTGGGCACTCCCAGGTGGGCACCGTGCCCTGGCTGCTGGGGGCTGTGCTGGGGTCCCTGTGCCCATGGATGGAGCAGGTGGCATTGGGAGGTTCAAGCCATGTCCCGGCCCTGCTGGGCTGGGGGGCTCGGGGGGGCTCTGCTGGAGGGCTCGGAGGGGCTCCGGGGGGTGCTCTGCACCGGCGCCGGGGGCCGGCAGCAGCGGCAGGCACTCAGCCCCCCCCGGGGGCCGCCGGCGCCGAGCAGCAGCTCCCAGAGGAGTCCTGCCAGGACCGCGCCCAGCGCCGGCCCCAGCCAGTACACCTGGGGGGGGGACACGGGTCAGGGGGGGGGGGACAAGGGGTCAGGTGTGGGGGGGCACATAAGGGGTCAGGTGTGGGGGGGACAAGAGGTCGGGGGTGGGGGGGGAAAGGGGTCAGGGATGGGGGGACAAGGGGTCAGGAAGGGGGGGAGAAGGGGTCGGGGGTGGGGGGGGACAAGGGGTCAGGTGTGGGGGGGACACATAAGGGGTCAGGGATGGGGGGGGGAGAAGGGGTCGGAGGTGGGGGGGGAAGGGGTCAGGGATGGGGGGGACAAGGGGTCGGGGGTGGGGGGGACACACATAAGGGGTCAGGGATGGGGGGAACAAGGAGTCAGGGATGGGGGGGCAAGGGGTCGGGGGTGGGGGGGAGAAGGGGTCAGGGGTGGGGGGGGACACATAAGGGGTCAGGGATGGGGGGGACACGGGTCAGGGGTGGGGGGGCCAAGGGGTCAAGGATGGGGGGGACAAGGGGTCGGGGGTGGGGGGGACACACATAAGGGGTCAGGGATGGGGGGGGCAAGGGGTCGGGGGTGGGGGGACACATAAGGAGTCAAGGATGGGGGGGGACAAGAGGTCGGGGGTGGGGGGGGAAAGGGGTCAAGGATGGGGGGGCAAGGGGTCAGGGATGGGGGGGCACATAAGTGGTCAGGGATGGGGGGGACAAGGGGTCGGGGAGGTTCTGGGCTGGGGGGACACAAGAGGTCAGGGGTGCTCGGGGTTGGGGGGGGGCACACAAGGGGTCAGGATGTTCTGGGCTGGGGGGGGGGCACACAAGGGGTCAGGATGTTCTGGGCTGGGGGGGGGGGCATGGTCTCAGGGTGCCCCAGGCGCAGGAGTGGCTGCTGAGCACTGCTCTGGGGGCAGGGGGGGGACTGGGGACCCCCCCAGCAGTGACAGGAGCTGGGCTGGTGGAACCTGGGTCAGATATGGGGGGGGGGGCAAAGGGGGGTCTGCCTCCAGGGTGGGGACTTGGGGGGGACCCAAACTGGCAGCTATGGATCCTGGGGTGGGGGTCAGCTGTGGGGCAGTGATGGGGGGGGGGGGGCAGGGGGGGTCAGTTATGGGTCCCGGGGGTGGGATCGGTTGTGGGGCAGGGATGTGTGGGAAGGGGTCTGGGGGGGGTCAATTTTGGGTCCAGGAGTAGCAGTTGTAGGTCTGGGGGGGGGTCAGTGATGGGTCTGGGGGCAGGGATGTGTGGGAGAGGGTCTGGGGGGGTCACTTTTGGGTCCAGGAGGAGCAGTTATGGGTCTGGGGGGGTCAGTTATGGGTCTGGGGGCAGGGATGTGTGGAAGGGGGTCTGGGGGGGTCACTTTTTGGTCCAGGAGGAGCAGTTATGGGTCTGGGGGCAGGGATGTGTGGGAGGGGGTCTGGGGGGGTCACTTTTGGGTCCAGGAGGAGCAGTTATGGGTCTGGGGGCAGGGATGTGTGGGAGGGGGTCTGGGGGGGGTCACTTCTGGGTCCAGGAGGAGCAGTTATGGGTCTGGGGGGGTCAGTGATGGGTCTGGGGGCAGGGATGTGTGGAAGGGGGTCTGGGGGGGTCACTTTTGGGTCCAGGAGGAGCAGTTATGGGTCTGGGGGGGGTCAGTGATGGGTATGAGGGCAGGGATGTGTGGGAAGGGGTCTGGGGGGGGGGTCACTTTTGGGTCCAGGAGGAGCAGTTATGGGTCGGGGGGGGTCAGTTATGGGTCTGGGGGCAGGGATGTGTGGAAGGGGGGTCTGGGGGGGGTCACTTTTGGGTCCAGGAGGAGCAGTTATGGGTCTGGGGGCAGGGATGTGTGGGAGGGGGTCTGGGGGGGTCACTTTTGGGTCCAGGAGGAGCATTTATGGGTCTGGGGGGGGTCAGTGATGGGTCTGGGGGCAGGGATGTGTGGGAGGGGGTCTGGGGGGGGTCACTTTTGGGTCCAGGAGGAGCATTTATGGGTCTGGGGGGGGGTCAGTGATGGGTCTGGGGGCAGGGATGTGTGGGAGGGGGTCTGGGGGGGGTCACTTTTGGGTCCAGGAGGAGCAGTTATGGGTCTGGGGGGGTCAGTTATGGGTCCAGGAGGAGCAGTTCTGGGTCTGGGGGGGGGTCAGTGATGGGTCCGGGGGCAGAGATGTGCAGGGGGAGGTCTGCAGGCTGAAGTGGGCACAGGACCAGGCTGTGGGGTGGGCACACTGCAGCTGGTGGGGGGGGGGGGAGGGGGCACCCCTCCTGCCTTGGCACCTCCGAGGGGGCAGCCAGGGGCACCGCAGCTCACCCAGTGGGCATCCCAGACGCCGGTGGCGATCGCTGCCCCCAGCGAGCTCGCAGGGTTCATGCTGCCCCCCGAGACCGGCCCCTGCGTGGGGGCGTGGGGCACATCAGGGCACGCCTGGCATCGGAGTGCCAGCCCCGAGGGGTGGGGGCTGGGGGGGTGGGGGGGGTGGGGTGTGATTGGGTTGGGGGAGGGTCCTCACCGCGGTCAGGGCACCGACAGCCACCGCACTGCCCAGGGCCAGCCCAGCCTGGGGGGGTGCCCAGTCGCTGGTGGCAAAGGCAACGAGTGCCAGCTGGAAGGTGGCAAAGGTCTCCCAGACCAGAGCCTGCCCTGCCGTGCCCGTGGCACTCACCTGGCACAACAGGCTGCCCTCAGCACCCCCAGTGGCTGCCCCAGAGGGATGGGGCCAGGGATGGGGCCAGGGATGCTCACCCTGGTGAGGAGGCTGGCAGGGGCTGGCAGTGCCAGGCGGGCGGCAGCAGATGCCAGCGCAGCTCCGGCACACTGGGCCAGGACTCTGGTGGCACCAGGCAGGGTGCCCAGCTTACGGGTGCAGAGCAGGGCCAGGGTAAGTGCTGGGTTGGCCTGGGGTACCCCAAGGCTGGCAGCCAATGCCCCAGCTACCAGCCCCCCGGCCAGGGCTGGTGCCAGGGGCTCAGGGGCTGCGGAGGTGCCCAGCACCACCCCCACCAAGATGAGCGTCGCCAATGCCTCTGCCAGTGCCCCCTGCCAGAGGCACCCACCCTGCAGCTCCTGGGGGCACAGAGGGGGGGTGGGGTGAGTGGGTGGCACTCTCCTGGGCACTGCTGGGGCTGAGTGCCATGGTGATGGGGTATGGTGGGCCTCAGTGGTGAGGTGCCAAAGCAACCAGGTGCCCCAGGCACCAGCTGCTGTGGCAAAGGGGCACCTTGGTGAGGGCTTGCCATGGTGATAGGGCACCCAAGGGATGGGTGCCATGGGCATGGGACCCCCCCACCCCCCCCCCTAAGGACCTGAGTACCACAGTGGCACCTTGGCAACAGGGTCACCCATGGCAACTGGGGCACCACAGTGATGGAGAGGCCATGGTGGGCACAGGAGGGCTGGAGGGGGCACTTTGGGGGGCACACAATGACCCCTGGGCTGGAGCTGGATGCTTGATGGTCTTGGGTGGGGTTGCTCATGAGTTGGGGGCTGCTCATCCCCATCCCCCCCCCCCCACGCCCCCAGGCCATGGCTCTGGGTTCAAACGGGGTGCCAAGGTGCCATGGCTCTGGGTTCAAACGGGGTGCCAAGGTGGCAGAGGCTGGGGGGGTGGGGGGTGGGCACAGCTGGCAGGGGCTTACCTCGCCGATGGCCATGGTGCAGCTGCGGGGCCGGGAGAGTGCGGAGGAGACCCAGGGAGGGAGCAGCTCCCACCCCTCCTCCTGCCACACCCCCCACACCCTTGGCACTGCCAACCCCCAGGGTGGGGGGAGGAGGAGGAGGAGGAGGAAGGAGGAGGAGGGAGGAGGAGGAGGAGGAAGGAGGAGGAGGAGGAGGAGGAGGAGGAGGAGGAGGAGGAGGAAGGAGGAGGAAGGAGAAGGAGGAGGAAGGAGGAAGAGGAGGAGGAGGAGGAGGAGGAGGAAGGAGGAAGAGGAGGAGGAGGAGGAGCAGGAGGAGGAGGAGGGGGAGGAGGGGGAGGAGGGGGAGGAGGAGGAGGTCTCATGCTTGGCACAAGAGGGGTGCAGAAAAGGGGGTGAGGATGAGGCAAGCCCCCTGGGGGTGGGCGAGAGGATGCAGGGGTCCTGAGCTTGGGCTCAGAGCATCTCTGGGTGCCCTGGCAACGAGCTGGACCAC